>NC_083443.1:2534518-2606609 GCF_020745735.1 Hemiscyllium ocellatum | reverse complement strand
CTCGCCTTCTCTCTCCCTCTCACCCTCCTCGCCTTTCCTCCCCTTCCCTCCCATCCCTCTCTCGCCGTCCCTCCATCTCCTCCTCTCTCACCCTCCCCCTCTCTCGCCCTCCCCTCCCTCCCCCTCTCTCGCCCTCTCCCTCCCTATCGCCCTCAACCTCCCCTCTATCGCCCTACCCTCCCTCACACTGCCCTCTCTCGCCCTCCCCTCCCTCTCTTCATCCCCTCCCTCGCTCCTCCTCTCTCATCCTCCCTTCCCTCTCTCTCCGTCTCACCCTCCCCGCCTTTCCTCCCCTCCCTTGCCATCCCTTCTCGCCTTCCCCTCTCTCGTCCTTACCCCTTGCCCTCCACTATCTCGCCCTCACCCTCTCTTGCCCTCCCCTCTCTCTCTCCCTCTCCTCTGTCGCCCTACCCTCTCTCACCCTATCTCTCACTTCCCCCCTCTTCTCCCTGCTCCTTCACTCTCTCCCCACTTTTTCTCACTCTCAACCGCCCTCAATCGGTGACTCTGTCTCTGCCCACGTCCCTCCGTTTCTCTCTGACTGAATCTCTCTCCCTCCTGTCCCTCCCTCCCTCTCTCTCAGATACACTTTCTCCCTGCTCCTTCCCTCTCCCTCTGACCCCGAGACTGGAGGTGTGGTGTGGTTGATCGCGGGGCTGCGTGTGGTGGGGGGTGGGTGGGGGTGAGATGGGGTGGAGTTGGAACTGCTGGAGGAGGCAGAGACGGGCAGGACAGAGAGTGTGAGGGTGAGGGGAAAATGAAGAGTGGATGCAGGTGGAGAAACCGGGGTTGGGGCGGTTGGTGTGAGAGGGAGAACGAGGGAGAGTGAAAGGGGAAGGTTGTGAGAAAGAGTGAGTGTGCAGGGAGAGAGAGGGAGAAATGTGGAGTGAGAGTGGGGGAGATGAAATGGGAGGCCAGGTTGAAATGGGGAGGCCAGGTTGGAAAGCGGGTGTGGCGGGGGAACAGAGGGAGTTAAACACAGCTCCTGAGCTCACGGCGCGGTGCCCTCCCCTTCCCTGAGGACCAGGAGTTGGGGCTGAGTCTGTCTCTCTCCAGCTCAGCTACTCCAACACAAAGACACACAACAACATCGGTTACTCTGCTGCTCGGCACGTTTTAATCCACATTTTTATTGGTTACAAATGGAAGTGATGGATACAGTCAGTGGGATGGTGCCTTTTCTCACTGGCCCCTGAGTTGTGAGAAACATTGAAATGTTTCCCTGTAACCCCCCTGTGGGATAAGGATGAACAAACAAGCGCTCCCCTCAGTCTGTTACCATAGCGACAGGCTGCTCCATCGCTGAAACACTGAACTGAAATGAGAAAATCCCGGATGGTGTGATTAATGAGGGAATTTGATGGATGAATGCATTTGGGTGAAGGGATATTTCAGCACATTCTTCAGCTGCTGCCTGAACTTAGTCTGGGTCACGGCATAAATCGCGGTGTTAGTGCAGCAACTGAGGAGCTGCAGCATGAAGCCCAATTCCCGCACAAAGGGATGGAGTTTCACAGACTTATACCCAAACGACCACATCCGTCTCCATATAGAATACAGCATTAACATTGACCATAACAGGATGAAATTGGCCGAGATCACAAACAGTAAAATGATGGATTTTTTTCGGTTTCTCATTTCTGTGTCAGACTGAGCGTCCCCATTTGTGTGAGTGCAGAGTCTCCTGCGGGCTCTGCTGGTCACTAAAATGTGTCTGACGGTGAGAACATTGAGCAGCAGAATCAGGAGAAATGGGACACCCGGGTTAGAATGTGGTGGAGGAGCTCGATTGTGCCCCAGACACTGGAGTAACGAACACGGACTGTTACATAACAAAAGCAGGGGCGGTTCTCCAGCCAATACCGAGCCGTGAGCATAAAATACCAGGAAATGTTCTTTAAATAGCTCAGCACAGTCATTGCTCCCAGAACCACAGCCACCGTTTTCTCACTGCAATATTTACTTTTCAGCTTCTGGCAACAAATGGCCACAAACCGATCAAAGGTGAAAGTGACGGTGAACCAGACAGAGCAGTCAGTGGCTGCATAAAGCAGGACGGCGTGGATATTACACACGGGGACGGAGTCCCTGAGGAAATAAAACTTTTCCTGATAAACAATGGGAATGTGTCTCAGGATCAGGTCGAGGATAATGACCAGGAGATCCGCCGCTGCCATGGCCCCCAGGTAACGTCTGACACATGGAGACAATCCACAATCTTTATAAAGCAGGACGTAGATGGTCACTACGTTAACTGTGAGGAAGGAAAACAAACCCATTATCCATCAGCCTGGAGACAAAGGGACCCGTTTGATCGGGGACCCAGTGAGATTTTCAAATGTGTCCCTGTATTCAGGGATTTATTAAAATAATTGGAGCTGGAATACCAAATGGGAAGGTCGGAATTACTGTCAAAAATGTGACATAAACCATAAGAAACCCTCCCTCCCCAAACACACACAGACACATCCTTGAGGACAGATGGTTTCTAGAACATTCCCACACTCGATCACTCGAGAGCAGACACAGGTCACTCCTTCCCAGTTCCTAATACAGAGGGTGGAAATGTTGCTGTCCTGAAGGATTCTCTCCCAGTTTCCTGAAGACAAACGGAGTTTGGGAATTCCTGTATTTTGGTCTAAATTGTGTTCGATCCTGAGTCGTGGAGAAATGTAAATGCAGGGAAAATGTATTCACCCCTTTAACTGCCTGAGGGGCCTTCGGAAATGTGTCTCCTTCTCCCTGGAACGGGATCTCTTCCCTTGGGATCTTATCATTTGTTCAATTCACTGACGTCCAGCCGTTCACAAACAACGTCAGGGACAGAACGTTCCGGGAATGTCAGTTATAGAATGTCAGGGACAGAACGTTCCGACGAATGTCAGTTATAGAATGTCAGGGACAGAACGTTCCGGGGAATGTCAGTTATAGAATGTCGGGGACAGAACGTTCCGGGGAATGGCAGTTATAGAATGTCGGGGACAGAACGTTCCGGGGAATGTCAGTTATAGAATGTCGGGGACAGAATGTTCCGGGGAATGTCATTTATAGAATGTCAGGGACAGAACGTTCCGGGGAACCCCTTGACCTGTCCATCACCTTTCCCCCCACCCACCCCACCACCATGATGTACTGTCCCTGGGCACCCTGTAACATTAATGGGGTGAGAGACAGAGGGTCCAATCACAGGAATGGGAACTAAAGGAATTGCCAGGTTAGTTAAAGGGTTAGATATACCTCATTCTCAATCCACCTCACAGAACCAGCCCAGACACCATAAACCCAGGGGAGATATCTGTTCACCGTGGAACACTGTGTAGACCAGGCCAATGTACTGGTCAGTACAACCCAGCAATCTGTGCAGATTCATCCACTGCACTGGTCAATATAACCCAGCAATCTGTACTGCGTGGAACACTGCACAGATCATGTCAGGGCACTTACCTTCAAACGCAGACTAGACATCTGTCCGGTTTGGGAAGCTGAGATAGAGACAGTAAAGCTGCAGATGCTGGAGCCCAAAGTGGACAGGCAGGAAGCTGGGAGAACACAGCAAGCCAGGCAGCATCAGGATTTGGAGAAGTCTATGTTTCGGGTGTAACCGTTCTGTAACAGTCCTGAAGGAGGGCTACACCAGAAACATCCAATTCTACACTTCCTGATGCTGCCTGGATTGCGGTATTCCTCCAGCAAGTATTCAGCATGGGAAGCAATGCAGACCACATCCATGCATTGATCTTTAAGCCCAGACTAGATATCTGTTCAGTACTGGGAGCTGTGTAGACCAAAACAGGGCACTAATGTGGATCCTGAAACAAATATCCATCCAGCATGAGCTGCACAAACCACATCATCACATTATCTATAAATCTCAACCAGACAGTCTGACCAGCGCAGCGACCTGTGCAGTGATCACCCGTGAATTAATCTGTAACCCAGGAGCAGTTACCCTCCCAGCATGTAGGACTGTGTACCCCACCCCAGTGCATTGATCTGTAACCCAGGAGCAGTTACCCTCCCAGCATGTAGGACTGTGTACACCACCCCAGTGCATTGATCTGTAACCCAGGAGCAGTTACCCTCCCAGCATGTAGGGCTGTGTACCCCACCCCAGTGCATTGCTCAGTAACCCAGGAGCAGTTACCCTCCCAGCATGTAGGATTGTGTACCCCACCCCAGTGCATTGATCTGTAACCCAGGAAAAGTTACCCTCCCAGCATGTAGGACTGTGTACACCACCCCAGTGCATTGATCTGTAACCCAGGAAAAGTTACCCTCCCAGCATGTAGGACTGTGTACCCCACCCCAGTGCATTGCCCAGTAACACTGTGTTAGATCCCTGCCCAGTGAGGGGAAACTTGCAGCCCATGCTGGAAGTGACAGGACGTACAGCTCCCACCCATTTACAGCTCCATATCCCCACTGTGCACTGACAAGGGGGTGCTGTGGGTGTGAACATCACTGCCTGAGAGAGATGGCGGGGGTATCTGTTTAAAAATCACCACATGGGAGGGGTTTGGGGTATAGACAGAGAGGGGGAGACTAAGAGACAGTGTCATGGACGGATGCATGCCCAGGTTTCAGAATGCTGAAATGTCGACACTTCGATAGCATCCTGTAACATGAGCCACTCTTCCCAGGAAAGATGGGAAAAAGAGAGGTTGGTGTGAAGTCAGATGAGCATTTGTTCTGTGTCTTTGTAACTAGAAGCGGTTACAACAGAATCTATGACTCATTGGGCAGATTCTGACAATAAATTCTCTCAGTGACATTTTAATTGAGTGTGAAAGAGGGATTGTCTGTACGATGCAGAGTTAGTTTCCTGGTGCTATCTTATCGAACTCAAATCATTAACTACCCACCCCACCCCATGGTGTCCCTCTCATTCAATACCAGCCCGATTCTTCCACCCATCATGGCTGGAGGTCCTCACCATCGCCCGGGATATCCCTGATACTCAGTGACCCCTGGCACTGGTGCCATCTTTGAAAGGCCAATGGGCACACGGTTGAGCTTCCTCAGTTTACAGCTGCCCTGCACAGTTTACCCCGAGCATGGCAGATAAGGGGCAATTACACCATGGTTTGTCGATACAGGCACGGAGGTCCTGGTGGATGGACTGGTACAGAGGGGGACCATTCACGTCCCAGAGGGGGCCACACCACCAGACCCACTGAACATGGTCTGAGCTCCACACCCAGCTCAGTGCCATATCTGCGGTCTGAAGGAATGTCCAACAATACAGGACAAGCATTAATAACCTTGCCCGCTCTGTCAGGATAAGGGTCACCGTATTCTCTCTGCTCCCTCACACTCACGGTATATTTGTTATAGCACCTACCCCCGAACAAGGCTCATGCTCCACCACTCTCCCTGCTGTATGCAGCATCTTCTCTCTCCCCCCCCCTCTCTCTCTCTCTCTCTCTCTCTCGCTCCCTCCACTTTACCCCACCCCCTTCACTAATAACACTGCATGGGTACAACACTGTGGACTGACTCCCTCTGGACCCCTCACCATGACCCCGTCCCCCACCTACAACAGCACTAACACCTAGTCCACAAACTCCCACTCTCACTCCCTCCCTCCCTTTCTCCCATTCCAGGAGAAACAGCCTGGAATAGGACAGAAAGGGCCAAGCCGGGTGGTGGAGTGCCCGATATCCGTTCCCTCACCCCCCTCCCCCCTGCCATGTGGGGAGAACCCTGGTACGACCCTGGAAGCCTCGTGTGGGGATTCTGAAACATCCACGTCGCACCGACCGAGTAAGGAGCAATGTTCAGTGAGGGGCAATTTTCACTTTAAACCCACTGGCAGCTCCGTTACCCCCCGGCACAACTTAGAAGCCCTGGCCCTGATGCCATCTCCCTTCTGTGTCGAGTTGGTACAAATGGAATCCCCACAATCTCGGGGGGCAGGAGGGTGGGCTCACATCACATCGTCACCACCACCTCCCAGGAAGGGAGCACGGAGACTCCCTCCTACACCTCCCCCTGTAAACAGCTCAGATACTGAAACTAATCTGTGATAGTGATTGCTCTCCCCACTTGTCCTGATATCTACAACAATCTGTGCTGATATACACACAGCGCCCTCTATTCCTGCAGCCCCTTTATAATGGCACAGCCTGTTTTAAACTGTCTTTCTTTATCTTTCATACCAAAGTGAATCACCTCACACTGCTCTGCATTGAATCCCATCTACCATAAACCTGAACACTATCCCAATATGTGATCGTCCTGTTGGAGTTCCACACTGTCCTCCATAGACTTTACAACCAATGATGTGGTTTGGTACCATTTACAAACATTGAGATTGTCACAGTGTCACAGTCCCCATGAAACAACTGAAATCCTGCCCCACACACAGGAGTGTGAGCAAGTGAAATACTGATGTATTTCCACGGACAGAATCGAATAATGACATACTGTCAATGGAGCAACAAAAATCCTGACATATACGAGACATAGTAGATGAAATATTGACAAACCACAGAGCAAGAGAAATCCGGATATGTTCCACTTATCTATATTCTACAGGGTATAATGGGGTGAAGTTGAAAGTGTGTACTGTACCTTTAAGAGAGAGTGAATGCTGTTCTGAACTGAGAGCTTACAAGCCCCTGTGATATGAGAGGATGGCAGACCCAGAAACAGTATATTGCTGTAGAGTTGGAGGCGGGTTATAAGCAGTTAAGAGAAAGAGGGTCTCAGAGTTGTGAATAGTTGATGTAAAATGTTCACTTTCAGAGTGAAAAAATAAATTGATGTTTTTATTTTAACAGGGGAATTTGGCAGATCTGTCACTCATATTTTAACAGGTTATGAGGCGAATTGAGCATTTCTTTGTGTTTCATTTAAGTTACAGATGAGCTCTATGCCGTACCCTAACAATTCCCGTGTGTATATCTGTGTGTCTCTGGGTGAGGCAGATCTGGCAGTCTCTGTGGTGCTGAAAGTGATGCAATGCCTCCCTCTGCTGGCCTCTCCACGCCACTGCACCGGCATTGACAGAGAGTGAAAACCAACAGGGCTTCATTCAGAGAGGGGGAGGGAGAGGGCAGCTGTTCACAGCACCATCCAAACTCATGTCTTATCTATGTACAGATCTAAATGTCCTTTAAACGTTGTAACTGTCCCTGCTTTCGCCACTTGCTCTGGAAGTTCATTCCACACACAAGCCAGCTTCTGTTTAAAATAATTACCTCTCAATACTTGTGTAAATCTTTTTCCTCGCACCTTAAAATATCCCTCAGTTTTGAATCCCCAACTCTCGGGAAAAGACATCAGCCCTACAGCTTATCTGTACCCCTCATCATTTTATAAACCTCTGTAAAGTTACCGCTTAATCGCATCCTCTCCCGTGAAAAAAGTCCCAGCCTATTCAGCCTCTCCTTATAGCTCAATCCCTCCATTTCCAGCAACATCCAGGTTAAACTCTTCTGAACCCTCTCCAGCTTAATAATATCAAGGTCAATAATATCAAAGTGAATAGTAAAGATATTTTCTAAGGGTATGTGGAGTCCAAAACTAAAGGACGTAGGCTTAATGTGAGAGGGTAACATTTAAAAGTGACCTAAGGGTCAGCTGTTTCACCCAGAGGGTGGTGTGCCTATGGAATGAGCGGGCAGGATGACCAGACTGGACACAGTATTCCAGAAGAGGTTTCACCAATGTCCTGTACAACCACAACATGATATCTCAATTCTGATACTCAAAGGTCTCACCAATGAAGACAAGTGTGTTAAACACCTTCTTAACACTATCAATATGAGAAGCAAATTTTAAAGAATTATACCTGACGGTCTCTGTCCTACAACACTGCCACAGGCCCTACTTTTAATTGTATAGGTCCTACATTTGATTTACCAAATCCAATACCTTGCATTAATCCAAACTAAACTCCACCTGGCACCCCTCAGCCCAGTGTGTGATATTACTGCCATTTCACCTTCCCCATTTAATTTTAAAATGCCCACCGCTCTCCAGGAGGCCTGCACACTCTGGCTTTGATTTTCACAAAGACCCAGAGCTTGGTTTGTCTTGTGTGGTTAAAGGGAGAGGGACGGATTGCAGACACAGTCAGTGGGGAGGAGAGGCTGGACAGTAATCAGCGGCCTGGTATTATTTCATGGTTTTAGGCAGAGGGCAGACACACGTGAGAGTTGGGTTCTACTGATCGGTGTTTTGGGACCAGAAATTATGGTCTTTCTCCGTGTCTGGTGTTCTGTAATAAAGACCTACTTGAGACCCTTCATTGGGCAGAGTATGTCTGCAGGATTTCTTTCCCTAATATTGCAGACTGCAGATAATAGCGATTAAAGATGTTCATAGTTAATTTCGATAGCACGGCACGTACACTCAATATCCTACAGTTGAGACAAATATCTTGCATTTATTTAACAATACAAAGTGTTTTTTGTAGTTCAGTAATGGTAACCTGATTATAATAAATCCACACCGAGCTGAAAGCGGGCACTAAAATATGACCAACATCTGGGTATGGTAGTGTATGGGTTGCGTCCCTGTCTCTGAGCCAGAACTCTGGATTTGATTCCAATTCCTGAACTTATGTGGTAGTGTTTCTAGCTCTGGACTAGAAAACCTGATGAACAAACACACAGGAGAATAATGTTACAGCTTTATGGGTATTGCTGAGTGGTGCTCGTGTCCCTACCTCTGGGCACAAAGGTCAAGGTGTAAATCCCACAGAAGTGTCTCATGGTACATTTGAACAAACTGATTAAAATGGATTTAGAATTGTGACTTGTTGGAGAAGGAAGAGGCGTCAGTATTGCATTTCAGAATTTCGGCCCGGAATGACTGAAAGTACAGCCATTCGTGTTGATTGGAGTCACATTGCGCCGCAGTAAAGGTTTATAAAATCAGAACGGTTATCGATAGGGTGAGGAGGTCAAGGTTTTTTCCCCAGGTTAGGGGCTTCCAAAACTAGAGGGCATTGGTTGAAGTGAGAGGATAAAGGTTTTGATGAGGCCTAAAGGGCACTTATTCACACAGAGAGTGGCGTGTGTATGGAATGAGCTGCCAGAGAAAGTGGTGGAGGCTGGTACAACTACAGCATGTAAAAGGCATCTGGATGCTGACAGATCTGCCGAGCTTTTCCAGAAATTGCTGTCTTTCTTTCAAAAATGCATTCATTTTAACACAGGCATTCTGAATAAATAAAACATTTTATTTTTTTAATGACGCAGGGCCATGTAAACATATCTCAAATCGACCGAGACCATTTTCTGCTCAGGGTATGGCTCTGTGTATGACACCAACAGTGATGCACCAACATGGAACAGGGAATGTGATGGAGACATAGTTTGGACAACTCACATGGTCCAGTTTGGGAGAGAATGACATTATTGTGTGATTCAGCTCAGAGAGGGGGGAAATGTAATCTGCCTGAGAAGGAACAGCCTATTGCACTCTCTCTCCTTCATTGTTCCTTATCACAGTAACGTGTACAAGCTAAAATAAAAACTCTACGATCATCGTTACCATTCTTATTTTTATAGAATCCCTGCAGTATTGAAACAGACCCTCTGGCCCAACAAGTCCATACCAACCTTCCCAACCCATTCCCCTAAATAATGCACCTAACCTAGAAATCTTTGAATACTACGGACAATTTAGCATGACCACTCCACTGAAACTACACAGTTTGAGCTGTGGTAGGAAACTAGATCACCCATTTAGAAGCTCAGACAGACAGGGGAGAGAATGTGCAAACTCCACACAGATAGTCACCCAAGGCTGGAATCGAACCCAAGTCTCTGCTACTCTAAGGC
This sequence comes from Hemiscyllium ocellatum, assembly GCF_020745735.1. Taxonomy (NCBI): domain Eukaryota; kingdom Metazoa; phylum Chordata; class Chondrichthyes; order Orectolobiformes; family Hemiscylliidae; genus Hemiscyllium; species Hemiscyllium ocellatum. The sequence continues at coordinate 2,596,815 of NC_083443.1, read as the reverse complement.
AGCAGTGCTAACCACCATGCTACCATTTGGGTGATTCCTGACCAGAATTCATTGGAATCTACTCACTGCCTAAAACAAAGGGAATTCAGACAAATCCAACTCTCCCAGGATGAAATCCGATTGCTAGCAGCTGTGTGAGTACAATATCTTCAGAAGCAGGATAACGTTTTGAACAATCTCACAATTTGTCCTTTTGCCATGAGTTAAAATAATATATGGACCAAGTTCTTTCAAGTTAAAATTGCAGAGATTGTGTGTGTGTGTGTGTGTGTGTGTGTGTGTGTGTGTGTGTGTGTGTGTGTGTGTGTGTGTGTGTGTGTGTGTGTGTGTGTGTGTATATATATGTGTGTGTGTGTGTGTGTGTGTGTGTGTGTGTAGGAAGGGAAATATTGATTATATATTTGCAATACCCAAACAGTTTGCCATTCATCTTTCCATCTTACTTTGAGTAACATTGCTCTGGATCATAAACGTGCTATTTGAGCAGATTACAGAAACTAGCCTGACTTGTTCCTAAAACTGACCCTGACCCAGTCTGAGACCGATATCATCGGCCATATCACCGACCTGGTTACATTTAACATTTGTTCTGAGCAGTGGAGGAGTGGGATTGGAAAAGGAAAGAGTGACTCAAAAAGCCGGGGAACTATAGACCGGTGAGCCTGATGTCGGTGGTGGGTAAGTTGTTGGAGGGGATTCTGAGGGATAGGATTTAGATACATTTGGGAATATAAGGGCTGATCGGGGTAGACAACGTGGCTTTCTGTATGGGAAATCATGTCTCATTAATTTGGTTGAGTTTCTTTGAGGAGGTAACAAAGAAGATTGATGAAGGCAGTTTGGTTGACATTGTCTATATGGACTTCAGCAAGGTATTCATTTAAAGAACAAAGAGCAAAGAAAATTTCCAGCCCAGGAACCGGCCCTTCGCCCTCCAAGCCTGAGCCGATCCAAATGTACTGTTTAAATCTGTCGGTCAATTCCTCAGCATCTGTATCCCTCTGCTCCCCACCTACTCATGCATCTGTCTAGATGTATCTTAAATGAATCTGCTGTGCCTGCCTCTACCACCTCTGCTGGGAAGACGTTCCAAACACCCACCGCCCTCTGTGTGAAGTACTTACCGCATGTATCACCCTTAAACATTCCACCTCTCACTTTGAAAACACGACCTTCTGTTATTGAATCCTTCACCCTGGGAAAAAGCTCGTCTCGGTCCACCCTGTCTATACCCTTCATGATTTTGCAAACCTCAATTAGGTCCCCCCTCAACCTTCTTTTTTCTAGTGAAAATAAACCTAACCTACTCAGCCTCTCTTCATAGCTAGTATTTCATTCTGATTGGTAGGCAGATTAGTAAGGTTCGATCACATGGGATACAGAAGAAGCTCGTCACAATTGGCTTGAAGGAAGAGGGTTATTTTTCAGACTGGAGGCTTGTGAGCAGCAGTGTGCTGTAAGAATCAGGACTGAGTTCACTGCATTATGTAAAGGATTTAGATGTGAATATTGGGGCCAGAGTTAGTAAGGTTACAGACGACATCAGAAAGGTGGTGTAGTAGATTATCTCAGAGTACAACAAGACCACAATTAGATGGGGCAAAGGGGCAAGGAGTGACAGATGAAGTTTAATTTAGATAAAGACGAGGTTTTGCATTTTGGGAAGGCCAGGGCAGAAATTATACACTTAATGGTAAGGTCCTGGGGAGTGTTGTGAAACAAATGGACATAGGACTGCAGGTACATTGTTCCTTGAAATGGAGTCGAATGCAGACAGTGCGGTACAGAACACATTTTACACATTTGCCCTAATCAGTCAGAGCATTGAGTATAGGAGTTGTGGTGGCATATTGTATCTGTACAGGATGTGGGTGAGGCCACTTTAAGAATACTGTGTGCAACTCGGCTTTCTGTAGAAATGACTAACACGGATGTTCCAGGACTGGAGGTTTGAGCTTTAGGGAGAGGTTGATTAGGTTGAGGTGTTTTCTCCTGGAGTGTCAGATGCTGAGGAGTGACATTATAGAGGTTTATAAAATCATCAGGGGCATGGATATTCTGAACAGCCACTCTGTTAGTAAGTTTACAGATGACAGAGGAGTCCAGAACAAGAGAACATAGGCTGAAGGGGAGAGGGCAATTAATTTAGAAAATACCTGAAGGTAAATGTTTCACACAGAGAGTGATGTGTGTACAGAAAGTGCTGTCGGAGGACGTGGTGAAGGCACATTTAAAAAGTATAAGAAAGAGGAGGGATATTGGTGGCAAATGGGACTGGATCAGATTAGGTATCTGATCGGGGTGAACAGATTGGACTAACGGGTCGGTTTCTATTCTGTATGACTCTGATTCTATAAGAGGGATGATAAAAAATTCAAATCAGAATTCTCTTCACTGGAAGTCTATCATGCCTCTATGATCACATTGATTGAAAGCTGCATTAGGTAAATATTTGACAGAGAACTGAGTCATGGATAATGGGACACAGACAGGAAAGTGCGGCTGAGTCCACAACCTGATCAGCCACAATCTTAGTGCCTGGCGGAGAAGGGTCAAAGTGTTTAATGACTTACTCCTGTCCCTCAATCCCACGTTCCTGTGTTCCCTCCAGCCCTTCAAACCTACTAGACAGGAGCAGTTAGAGGTCACTTACTCCTATAACCTGTTGCACAGAAACAGAGGAGATCATTCGGCCCTTCAAGACTGTCCCACACGCTTTGAGGTGATTTGGGAAATGTAATTGTAAAACCCAGGCTGGGTATGAAAGAGGCCCCTCATCTCTCTGTACAGAGCTTCCCCTCTCTGAAACTTGTGCTCCATTTGTTGGTCATGTTGTAGACCCAAATTCGTTATGACTACAGCCCCCATACCTCACCCAGCGATGGCTCACAAAATCCCCTGGTCTCCCTGACGGCAACATTCAATACCAGAACATTCATGAAAATAACACCCACTAACTTTCCAATAACAGAATGTGAGAACATCAGACACAGGGGCAGGTCATTCACTCCCCAAGCCTGCCTTGCCCTTCACTAAGATCATGACTGATCTGCTCTTGGTCTCAAATCCTCTTTCATACCCAATTCTTCATCGCCCTCACCTCTCTGACAGGTCAATATCTATCTACCTCCTCTTCAAATACTTTCAGTCATCGGGCTCCCCGAGCACTCTTGAGAAGAGAAATCCTAACATTCAATGCCACCTCAGGCTTGTTCTGTTAAAGGGTCTGTAACATTCATGTAACAGCACTGCCAGACACTGCACATTGCCACCATATAACAAGAGTTCATTCAGCACCTCACGCTGGTTTCACAGGAATATGAGGAAGCCATTCAGCCCATTGACACTGTTGGAGAAGAACAGGGACAGCCCATTCAGTGCATCCAACCTATTACTCAGGAAGAGAAGGATTCTAGTGTGATGGGCCACACCAGAGCCCCTCGAAAATATTTGAAGGCTGTAGCCGAGACTCTAATGTTTTCTTATTTAAAGGAAATGTAAAGTCTGTTCCAGATGCAATGTGACTGGTCAAACTACTCGGTGTGAAACACAATACCATTTATTTAAACACGAAATATGAAGTAAAACCAAAGAAAGAGGAATTTAGAATAAAATAATTCTATTGGGCAACTTTACAAAATAATAGATCTAGGAGCTATTACTAATGAACTAGTCCAACGTAGGAAATTCCCATAAACACAGCCCCTGGCAAAAAGGAAAATGCAGGAATAGTAAACAGCATCAAGAGAAAATTCAGAGAGTAGCAACCAGGAGACATTCCCAGAAACTTCCAACTCTGTTGAGACCCGTATAGTTTTTGATGTTACTGAGAAATCAAAACCCAGAGATCCTAATCTGCGAAAGCTGACCACACCCATTCAGGCTGCATTAAAATAAATCCAAGGCCTCCCTAGCTGTTTACTCAAGTGGTCTTAACTAGCCAGCTCGGTAACGATTGTTCAATCTCTCTCTTAAAATAAACCAGGACTAAAATAACCTCTTAAAGCTGCAGCATCATCACACTGGTCAGCACATCGAGCTGTCATACAGGAACCCGGGGTAACCCAATCAGGCCCTTGGCCCTGTCCAATCGGACGAGGAAGAAGCCAGTCAGTCCCTTGAGTCACTTACACAGGAACAGGAGGAGACCTTTCCCACCTCAATGCACTTACACAGGGACAGAATGAGGTAATTGATGCTTATTCCTAATGAATGTCTTATGTCCAAAACATCGATTCTCCTGCTTCTCGAATGGTGCCTGATCCACTGTGCTTTTCCAGCAATCGACTCTCTACTCTGGTCTCCAGCATCGGCAGTCTTCAGCGACTCCAGATTGATGCTGTAACATGATGAACAAATGGAGCAGGATAGACTGCTCCACGTTGTTCCAGGTGGCTCCTTTGCTTATAATACACACGTGGGACTTTAACGTAGTTGTCTAGTGGTCAGGAGGGAAGCCATATGTCTCGTGTGAAGTCTCAAGAAGGCACCTTCCATCTCCGAGAAGCCAGCCTGGTGTTCTCTGTGTAGGGCGGAAGCTGGTGGCAATGGTTACCTGTTTCAGATGGAAGGTATTGTGGCTGCTGTTGGGGATTGTGAACAACCTGACGTTCAGTACGGGTTCACACGCCGACTGCACAATAACATGGGGAGAATTAATGTAGGCATATAAGCTATTAGGAAAGTCACGTTAGACTGATGAATGGACTCTCTAAGTTCAAATAATGCTGATCTTGTTCATGTTGATCTTGTCTAGTGCACGTCCTGTTCAGTATAACCTGTATGCCTTACACTGTACAAGTCTATTTCCACCCTATGATCTGCCTTCACTGCTTCGTTTCCCTGTACTGAGGTACACGTGGCAATAAATCAAACCAATCAATCCTGGGTAAAGTATGGAATTTCTCTCCCTGTCAATGTCTGTTTTGGAAATAAGTGATCGCTGCCACTACTCGTGTTTCAGCTTCACCATTTCTTCATCTCTCACAGCTCCAGAGATTAAACACTCAGCTTCTTCACTCTATCCACATGTTACCATCATCCGTATCTGTGGTAAGAAGATCATTCCTTACAAAGGAGATCAAATCTGTAGAGAGTGCCCCAAATACTCTCTCAGCAACAGCAGGAAGATAGCTTTACTTATGTACTCGAAACACCTTACAATGAAGGACAGAATATCATTGTCTGCACCCATTACTTACTCAGGGTTTGATTCGGAGCAGTAATCATAGACTTGTGAGTGGGAGATCATGCTTCCCAAATTTGTTAGAGTTCTTTAATGAAATGACGAGGAAGGTTGACGAGGACAGAGCGGTAGACGCAATCTCCATGGATTTCAATAAGGCATTTGCTAAAGTTCCACATGGCAGGCTGCTCTGGAAGGTTACATCATATGGAATGCTGGGGGAACTGGCCAATTGGATACACAGTTGGCTTGAGATAGGAAGCAGAGGGTTTAGCGGAAGGATGCTTGTCAGACTGGAGGCTGGGTCTATTGTTGTTTGTTATCCATGATTATCTATGATTATCTATGACAGCAGACACATAGACATGTGATAAAAACGTTTCAATGATCTCTGAATCGGCCAAGCAAGACACTCTATTGTATCAAACTGCTCGGAGGTCTTAAAGAATAAACCCAGACAGAACACCCGGCCCCAGCCTCAGTATCGGGAAAAAGGAAACGGGAAACACAGTCCTGTTGACCCTGCAGAGACCTCCTTCCTAACATCTGAGAGCGTGTGACAGCATTTACCGAGCTTTCCCACAGTATCCGTTAATGTGAGTAACCTTGGGAAGTTATAAATTAGCAAGTGCAGTCGTCCCTTTGTCCATCGAGTTTGCTACCCAATTCAATATAATGATGGTTTGCCCTTTGTTTCCACACCGTACTCCTGCTCTCCCACCATCCCTTTACTGTCTCTAAATCCGTAGTTATATTCAGTGTCTTGGCTCCAGGTTCGAGTGCATTTCCCAGGTTCACCAGTCTCTGAGGGTAGACATTTATTGCCATCTCAATACCATGGCCCCTTGCTTTAGACACCATAGCCTGGGGAATTATCATCCCTGCTTCCAATCTGTCTCGCCCTGTCAGAGTTTTATATATCTCACTGAGATCTCCACCCATTTTCCTCAAGCTCATTGAATACAGGTCCAGTCGCCCCAAACACTGCTCCCACAATAAGCCAGTCATCCCAGAGATCAGTCTGGTCATCCTTCGCTGCTCTCCCTCAATGTCAGGTTTTTCCTTTATTAGGTACAGATACCAAAACTCCACACAATACTGCACAATGTTCGAGATGGGGTCTCACTATGGCCCTGTCCAGCTGCAGTAAGACACCCTTACTCCTGGACTCAAATCCACCTGAAATGAAGGTCAACATCCCATTTACCTTCCTAATTGCTTTCTGTTCCTGCAATGTTGTTTTCAGTGACTGGTCTACAGGGAGATCCAAATCCTTTGCAATGTTACAGCTCCCCACTGGGTGGGTCTATATACACTGGTCAGCATGCCAATCCCATTCCCAGTATTGCCTTCTGGGTTCATACCTCACTGAGCTGCAGGGACCGCAGAGGGCTGGGCAGAAGGAAACAACAAAAAGGAGCATATGTTCCTTTGTAGATCAACACATATCAAACAATCCCTTTTCAAACGATAGGCTTCCAATCTATTGTTCCCAACAAAGGACACACCATCACCCCTACCCACCTTGCTCTCCATCTGCCACGTATTTGCCTATTCACTCCACTTGTCTTAGTCACCTTGGAGCTTTTTTACAACCTCCTCACCCACTCACAATCCAACATCCTTTAGTTCTGTCGCAGGTTGGGATATATTGTATTTGATTCCCACAACCAAATGTTTAATGGGTACTGTGAATAGTTGATGCCTGAACACTGATCTCTGTGATATCTCAGTAACGTTCCTCTGTTATTTTTATTGAAAGTACTATTCATTTCCTGAATCTGGGTGTGACTGGCTGGGCGAGCAGTTATTGCCTGTCCCTATTTGCCCTTGAGAGGGTGGTGGTGAGCTGCCTTGAACCGTTGCAGCCCACTGTGGATTCAGTGATGGTAACACCATTGAATGCCAAGGGGCAGCGGTTAGATTGTATTTTAGTAGTGATGGTCAGGGTCTGGCATTTGTGTGGCCTTAATATTACTTGCCACTTGTCAGCCTGGATACTGTCCAGATCTGGTCGTGTTTGGACATGGATTGCTTCAGTATCTGAGGAACCACTAATGTTGCTGAACATTGTGCAATCATCGGCGACCATCCCCACTTCTGACCTTAAAATGGAGGGAAGGTCATTGATGAAGCAGCCCTGAAAATATTTGGGCCTAGGCCACTGCCCGAGGGACTCCTACAGACTTGTCCTGGAGCTGGGTTGACTGACCTTTATCAACCATGACTATCTTCCTACGTGTCAGGTATGATTCTAACCAGCGGGGTATTTGCCCCGATTCTCATTGATTCCAGTTTTGCTCAGACCCCTTGATGCCACACTTGGTCGAAGACAGCCTTGTTTTAAAGGGCTATCACTCTCAGCCCACCTGTGGAATTCAGCTCTTTTGTCCATGTTTGAACCAAGGTAATGAGATCAGGAGCTGAGTGGTCCTGGTGGAGCCCAAACTGGGTGTTATTGACCAGGTTATATCTGAGCATGTGCTGCTTGAAAGCTCTGACACCTTCCATCACTTTACTGCTGATCGAGAGTAGACTGATGGGTTGGTAATTGGTCAGATTGGAATTGTTCTGCTTTTTATGTATAGGGGATACTTGGGGTAATTTTCCACGTAATCGGGGAAATGTTGTTGTAACGATACTGGAATAGTTTAGCTAGGGCAGTGACAAGTTCTGCAGCACAAATTTTCAGTACTATAGCCAGAATGTTGTCAGCATGTGTCCCATTGGAGTATCCAGTGTCTCCAACTGTTTCTGGATATCGCGTGGACTGAATCAAATTGGCTGATGACTGGGAACTGAATTGCTAAGGATCACTGGAGGAGGCTGAGATATTCCATCCACTCAGCACTTTTGATGAAGATGTCCTTTTGACTAAAGAATGTATCTACCTTATCTTTTGCACTGAAGTGCTGGGCTATTCCATCATTAAGGATGGGGATACTTGTGGAATCTCCTCCTCGAATGACTTGTTTAATTGTCCACATCTTTTCTCAACTAGAAGTGGAAGGACTGCAGAGCTTAGATCCGATCCTTTGCTTGTGGGATCACTAAGCTCTGTCTATCACTTACTGCTTATGCTGTTTGGTGCACACGTAGTCCTGTTTGGTGGCTTCACCAGGCTGACACCTCATTGTCAGGTTTTCCTGGTGCTGCTCCGGCCAACCTGCTCAATCCATTGAACAAAGAGTGATCCTCTGGCTTGATGGTAATTGTTGTGAGGGGGATATGCCAGGCCATGAGGGTGTGTGGCTGTACAATTCTGCTGCTATTGGTGACCCATAGCATCTTATGGACACCCAGACTTGAGCTTCGAGATGTGTTTCAAGCTGGTTATTTAGCACGGTGAAAGTGCCACCCAAAATGATGGAGGTTATTCTCAATGTGAAGGTGGACTTTGTCTCCACAATGACTATGCAGTGATCACTCTTACCAATACTGTCATGGATAGATACTTCTGCACCTGGCAGATTAGTAAGGATGTGATCAAGTATGTAATTTCCTCTTATTGGTTCCTTCATGACCCGCCGTAGATACAAGCCTAACCTTTATATCCTTTAGGACATTACCAACTCAATCAGTAATGCTGCAGCTGAGCTACTCTTGGTGGTGGACATTTAAATACCCCACCCAGAGTACATTTAGCATCCTAGCCACCCTCAGTGCTTCCTCCAAGTGTTGGTCAGCATGGAGGAGTACTGATACATCAGTTGAGGGTGATAGGCTGGAGTGCGGTGGGGGCGGAGAGGTCCGCAAGAAGATTGCAGGTTAGGAGGGCGGTGCTGAGTTCGAGGGAATCGACTGAGAAAAGGTGGGGGTAATGAGGAAATTGGAGAAATCTGAGTTCATCCCTTGTGATTGGAAGGTTCCCAGGCGCTCTTCCTCCAACCGTCGTGTTGTTATGTTCTGCCGATGGAGGAGTCCAAGGACCTGCATGTCCTCGGTGGAGTGGGAGGGAGAGTTAAAGTGTTGAGCCACGTGGTGGTTGGGTTGGTTGGTCTGGGCGTCCTAGAGGTGTTCTCTGAAGCGTTCCGCAAGTAGGTGGCCCGTCTCCCCAATATAGAGGAGGCCACATTGGGTGCAGCGGATGCAATAGATGATGTGTGTGGAGGTGCAGGTGAATTTGTGGCGGATATGGAAGGATCCCTTAGGGCCTAGGAGAGAAGTAAGGGAGGGGGTGTGGGCGCAAGTTTTACATTTCATGCGGTTGCAGGAGAAGGTGCCGGGGGTGGAGGTTGGGTTGGTGGGGGGTGTGGACCTGATGAGGGAGTCATGGAGGGAGTGGTCTTTTCGGAATGCTGATAGGGGAGGGGAGGGAAATATATCCCTGGTGGTGGGGTCCATTTGGAGGTGGCGGAAATGACGGCGGATGAAGCGCTGTATACGGAGGTTGGTGGGGTGGTAGGTGAGAAGCAGTGGGGTTCTGTCTTGGTGGCGTTTGGAGGGTCGGGGCTCAAGGGCGGAGGAGCGGAAAGTGGAGGAGATACGTCTGGGGGGAATCTGCGGTCCTTGAAGAAGGAGGCCATCTGGGCCGTACGGTATTGGTACTGGTCCTCCTGGGAACAGATGCGGTGGAGACAAAGGAATTGAGAATATGGGATGACGTTTTTACAGGGGGCAGGGTGGGAGGAGGTGTAGTCCAGATAGCTGTGGGAGTCAGTCGGTTTCTAGTAGATGTCTGTGTTGAGTCGGTCGCCCGAGATAGAAATGGAAAGGTCTAGGAAGGGGAGGGAGGAGTCTGAGACAGTCCAGGTGAATTTGAGGTCGGGGTGGAAGATGTTGGTAAAGTTGATGAACTGTTCAACCTCCTCGAAGGCAGCTCCGATACAGTCATCGATGTAGCGGAGGCAAAGGTGGGGGGTGGTGCCAGTGTAGTTGCGGAAGATGGACTGTTCCACATATCCTACGAAGAGACAGGCATAGCTGGGGCCCATGCGGGTGCCCATGGCAACTCCTTTAGTTTGGAGGAAGTGCGAGGATTGGAAAGAGAATTTATTCAGGGTGAGGACCAGTTCAGTCAGTCGAAGGAGGGTGTCAGTGGAAGGGTACTGGTTGGTGCGGCGGGAAAGGAAGAAGCGGAGGGTTTTGAGTCCTTCGTGATGGGGGATGGAGGTGTACATGGACTGGATGTCCATCGTGAAGATAAGGCGTTGGGGACCGGGGAAGCGGAAATCATGGAGGAGGTGGAGGGCGTGGGTGGTGTCCCGAACGTAGGTGGGGGGTTCTTGGACTAAAGGGGACAGAACCGTGTCGAGGTACATGGAGATGAGTTCGGTGGGGCAGGAGCAGGCTGAGACAATGGGTCGGCCGGGGCAGTCAGGTTTGTGGATTTTGGGCAGGAGGTAGAAACGGGTGGTGCGGGGTTGTGGGACTATGAGGTTGGAGGCGGTGGATGGGAGATCCCCTGAGGTGATGAGGTTATGGATGGTCTGGGAGATGATGGTTTGGTGGTGGGAGGTGGGGTCATGGTCAAGGGGGCAATAAGAGGAGGCGTCCTCGAGCTGGCGTTTGGCCTCAGTGGTATAAAGGTCGGTGCGCCAAACTACTACCGCGCCTCCCTTGTCTGCCAGTTTGATGGTGATGTTGGGGTTGGAGCGGAGGGAGTGGATTGCTGCACGTTCTGAGGGTGAGAGGTTGGAGTGGGTGAGAGGGGTGGACAGGTTGAGTCGGTTAATGTCGCGGCGGCAGTTGGCTATAAATGGATCAAGGGCGGGTAAGAGGCCAGCACGGGGCGTCCAGGTGGATGGGGTGTGTTGGAGGTGGAAGAAGGGGTCGTCAGAGGGTGGGCAGGAGTCTTGGTTATAAAAGTAGGCATGGAGGCGAAGGCGGCGGAAGAATTGTTCAATATCTCGCCACGTGTTGAACTCATTAATCCGAGGGTGTAGGGGAATGAAGGTGAGGCCTCTGCTGAGGACTGGTCTGGGACATGGCCATACTCACAGAATCATACCTTACAGACAATGTCAGGCTGTTTCTTGACGAATCTGTTTATTTCTATTCACTGTTTCCTGCCAGCTGTCCCATTCTAGAAACATGGTCTTATATTCACCCCAATCCACCCAGATTTGATTTTGTAAACTGGGCTTGGAGCTTTACCAAAACTTTTCTGAAAATCCGCACGTTTAATATCCATTGCTTCTTTTCCATTTGTCTCCCAGACTGTTTTTCAAACATAATTCCCATTTCATAAATCTATGTTAGTTGTCTATGACCATTATTTTCACACACAATAATTGCTCCTGACTTACTATGTTCTATGTTCCATGTACTCTTATCATTTTCCCACACCAGACTTGGTTTTCCTAGTATTGTTAGAAAGTTCTGTGAAGACAGAACTGAAGTTGGGGCTTCATAGTTCTGCCATTTCCCTGTTCCCTGTTCTCCATTCTCCGTTCTCCATTCTCTAGTTTCAGTTTGTAAGTAAGCTGCACTTTTCTCATGTTTCTCACATTGACATGATTTAACAAGTTATTACAGTTCACTCTTATAACCCTTGTGAATATACTCTTCAGACACTCATCAATTCCTGCATTAAGCTGCTCAATAATTGACCTTCCACACGGTACACTCACAGGAGCATCGACTCTGTGCCAACAGACGTACAGCATGATCTATTTTAGTCCCATTTTCTACAGCAGGCCCATAGTCTGGAATGTTATGACACTTCCAAGTGCTGGTCCAAGTACTTTTTAACGATTGTCGGGTTATCTGTAATAATTCCCCTGTCAGGAAGTAATCCCAGAACCCAACATACTCTTGGTGAAAAAAAAATGTTTAAATCATCTCTGAACCTCAAACTTTTAACTTTAAAAGTGTGCTCCTTTGTTCTTGACCCTCTGACTAAAAGTAACAGCTGCTGTCTATCCACCCTGTCCGTGTCGCTTATAATCTTATCCTTCTGAATCACTGACTCCTCAGCTTTCTCTGCTCCAAAGTAAACAACCCAAGCTTATCCAGCTTCTCTCCATAGCTGATATGCTACATCCCAGGGAACATCCATGTGAATCACCTCTGCACTCCCTCCAGTGCAATCACATCCTTCCTGGAATGTGGCTCCCAGAACTACATTATCACTACATTATAACTAAATTATCACCTCACGATTATAGAGGTTCTCAATAACTCAATCTTTTTATCGGAGGAAGCCGCCTAATGTCCCAACCTAGTTACTTGCTGCATCAGCATGCTGACGTTATGTTTCATACACAGGAATCCTCCAATCCCTTTGTACTGCTCCTTGTTTGGGAGTCCTCTCCATTAAAAAAAAAGACAGCCTGCCTTTTGATTCTCAGTTTCATCCACAAACTCGGATGTATATTGCACACAACTCCTTCTTTCAGGCTGTCAGTATAGATTGTCAATAACTGATGCCATCGGACTCATAGCTGTGGTACTCCAGCAGATAAACATTTATCGTAAAGATCCATTAATCCTGACTCTCCGATTTCTATGTGTTAACCAATCACCATCGCATGTTAATACATTATCCATCATCCTACGATCTTCTGGCTTGACTAAGATCTTTTATTTGGTCATACCCTGTGGAAAATATTTGGAAAGCCTCTTGTCTACCAGATTCCCCCCACATCAAATTCGCTTGTTACATTTTCAGGCATCTCGAAAAAAAACTTTGCATGATCTTACAGGGCAAAATATAACTTCGCTTTCACGAAACCACATTGACTGTGTGTGAAGCTTTCCTCAATGTCCATGCTAGCCAGGTTTTCCAAACTCTACCAGGCCCATCTGCTTTCATTTGGCCCATATGCCTCTAAATGTTTCCCATTCATATGTTTGTCCAAATGAGTTTCAAATGTTGGAGCTGTACATGGATCTACCACTCTTCTTCTGGCAGCTCATTCCATACCCACACCACCCTCTGTGTAAAAACATTGCCCCTGAGTCCCTTGTAAATGTTCCCCCTTTCAAATTAAACCTATGCCTTCTATGGTTGAACTCTCCCATCCTGTGGAAAAACCCTTGGATGTTCACCCAATCCATACCTCTCATGATTTCATAAACTTCTGGAATGTCAGCCCCACAACCTCCATCTGACACTAACTTCAAGAACATGCATTGAAAGATAAGTACTGCAAATTTGAAACAATATTAAACATGGCAGTAAAATAATATTCAGCCCAAACTTCATACTGTTATTTGTCTTTCTCCATATTACAATACTGAAGCAGCATGCAACACTTACGAGTGCCAATAAGACGTCAAGCACCTGAATTTCTTTGTGTAAAGGGGGTGATGATCTCGACAATGATAACGTATCTATGGCCAGATCTAAAAAAATACCATATAGTCAACATTCTCCCTCCTGGTCTCCCTATGACCTTGTGTGCTTGTGTCTTCCTTTTCTCACACTCAATCGAGAAAACCCATTTCTCCCAGTCACTTCTTAATTTAACTCGTTTAACATAAACTTCTTTTATCTTTTGAACACCCTACTTTCCCTGTCATCCATTCCCTATCTCTGGCAACGGATTAAAAGCACATGTTCCAATCATTTTCAAATCTGAAGAAGTGTCACACTAGACTTGAAACATTAATTCTGTCTTTCTGTCTCTCTGCAGATGCTGACAGACCTGCTGAGTTTATCCAGAAATGAATAGGGGCACAGAACAAATTTTCAATTAAACAAATAACGATCGATACTGGAAATAGAGTACCAAAAATTGCCGGAGAAACAGGGAGCTTTGTAGAAGGTTCACGGGACCTGCAAGTTTATATCTGTATTCACTCCAGAAAATGCTTCAACATCTTCAGCAACGTCTTCAGCAATTTCAGTTTTTGAACAACTTCCAACGACATATGTTAAAGATGCCCAAACATTCTGTCCAACATGGAGCGCCGTACACTGGGAACTGAACGATAATGCATAAGTTCCTTGACACTGAAACTGCATAAGGCTGGCATCACTGACACTGCAGAGCTCTGAGTCATCGTCAGGGAGAAAAACAGAAGGAAACACATTCACTTCAAATACTGAAGATGGCATTACTGAAAGGAAAAGATTCAGATTATTAACTTATATTGATTGAGTTAAACTAACAAATTGGAGGCATGACACCAAGGAAAGAATTTCAGCAGAGTGAGAGTATGAAAATGGAAGGGTTGCCGCATCAGAAACCAGAGTAGGTCAGTGAATACAGGGCTGTTGGGTGAATGCATCGGTGTGAACTGGAGGACAGTCAGTGGAATTGAATTGTAGATATTGCAGCTTAAACTGGGTTATCATCTGATGCTGTAGAAACAGAATTGTATTCAATGACAATCTGTAACCTTTCGCTCAGGGTAATCTCTCAGTCCACCATTACCATCAAGCCGATCTATGCTTCAGTGATGAGTGTGGGTGAACATGCCAGGGTCAGTGCCATCTGTACCTTTACCTAATGACAACCCATTAAAACTACCGCAATTGTCTGGTTACATTCGAAACAGCTGAACTAACATCTAGTACAGAGCCAGAAATGATCCAACGACTAACAAATCTGATCTAAGCTCTGTCATCCTGCCAAATCCAAGCATAAATGTCGATGGACCATTAAACAATTTACTGGAGGAGAAGGCTCCACAGATATTCTCATCCTAAATAATGGAACAGTCATGTGTGTCAGTGTAAAAGTCAAATATGTGGTGTCTGAACTATCCTCAGTTAGACATGTTGAGTGGATGATCCACCTCACCCTATCATGATGCCCACAGAATCACAGATGAAAGTCTTCAACCAATTCGATTCGCTGTAGAAGAAACAGCTGAACACAGTAGATACGACAAAGGCAATGAGCCCTGACCCCATTCCTGCAATAGAACTGAAGACTTGTGCTGCACAACAAGCCGTGTCCCTGGGGAAGCTGTTTCATTCGAGCTTCAACTCTGACATCTCCCTGGCAATGTGGAAACTTACTCAGCTATGTTCAGTTTTCTGAGAGAGGTATAAATACAATCTGACCAATTAGCACCCCATCAGTCCCAGCACAACAGTCAAATTGGTGCGAGTTCTTTTTTTTTAACAGAGTTGTCAAGCAGCTCAGAAATAATCCGCTCAGTATGGTTTCTGATAAGTCTCCATGCGGAGATGGTGCTGTCGTGGAATTGTCATTGGATTACTAATACAGACCAGGCTAATGCTTGGGCAGCTGGTGGCAGCTGGTGGAATAATAAAAACAATTATTAACATTTTGAGATCTAAAATCAGGTGTCAGTAACAGTGATCTTGCGTCCAATGTTGATTGTAAACATCTATCTCTTTCCCCAATGTACTTTGAGGAAGTGAGTCTCCCGTGCTTTCCTGGTCTGGCCTAAAAGTGACTCCAGACACACAGACATGTGATAAACGCTTCAATGGTCTCTGAAACAGCCAAGCAAAACACTCTATTTATCAACTGGTCCGAGCTCTTCAAGTATATACCCGGAGAGAACACCCGGCCCCAAACTTGGTGTCGGAAAAGGGAACGAGGAACATAGTCCTGTTGACCATGCAGAGACCTCCTTCCTAACATCTGACGGTTTGTGACAACATTTACAAAGCTTTCCAACAGACTGCACAGGATCGTCAGGAAATGAGTACGTCATGCAACACATTGAGCTTTCCTTGTGCTAGTTAATGACCGAACATCTCCTTAATGCAGTTTTACCCATACAATATTCGTATGCCTTAATATGTTTAAACATTGTGAAATATAAAATAAGAACTTCGGTAGTCCCTTCAGCCCATCAATTTTGCTCCTCCATTCAATATACATGCAGTTCTCAGATAACACGTGTCGACTAAATACAATTTGGCTGCAATGTGACTCGTGAACCTTTTTCCATAGAGCGAACTCCCGTTCACTGTGACGCAATTCCTTGCCGGGAACCAGCTGAACAACAAAACCAAGCCTCAGGATCATCTGTCTGCAAAATATACAATCAATGTGTTCAGCTAAAACAGGAATGCAATCCGCTCTGGAAGCCTTGAATCTGAGCCTGAAACCGGGAATTGTAGTCTTCATTTACAAAGAACTTTCTTTCAAACTGTGTGGAGAATCTTGAGGAGAACTGGAATTTCCCCATCAGCATCATGTGGTCAGTCAGCCCCACGCACTTTCTGGAGAAGAATGTGGTGACAGGTACACTGCTGTGGTCAGTGATTGTAGTTTGAAAGTGTTACATTTGGAAGACAGTTTCATTACAATATGTAATTTAAATATGTATTTAGACTGTGCTCGTGTGTGCTAGACTAAACTTAATTTTTGGTTTTGCTGATATATTTGGGGGTTTGTACCTTATCCTCTTTTTGCCATAGACCCCATTATTAATATTGCACGATTTTCGACAACACGGTGGTGCACAGGAACACAGCTACTGCGTTATTGGAGAACAAAATGGACTGATAGTTGATCTACCTTCAAACGATACTCCTGCTCTCTCCCTATCCCTATAATTTCCAGAAATCCTTATTTATATTCTGTGCCTTGGTTTCTGCAGCCTGATCTGGGAAAGAGTATCCCTGGTTCGCCAGTCTCTGAGTGCAGACATTTATTCTCATCTCAATGCAAAGTGGCCTGTCTGTACCTAATACTGTGGCCCCTTGTTTTAGACGCCCGAGCCAGGGGAATTACCACTCCTGCTTCCAATCTGTTTCGCCCTATCAGAGTTTCATATATTTCACTGTGATCACCACTCATTTTCCTAAACGGCATGGAATACAAGCCCAGTCACCCCAAACTCTGCTCCCACAACAAGACTGTCTTCCGAGAGATCAGTCTGGTCATCCTTCACTACTCTCCATCAATTTCAGGTTTGTCCTTTACTGGGTAAGGAGACCAAAGCTGTACACAATACAGATGGGGTCTCACTAAGGCCCGATACAGCTGCAGTAAGATACTCTTAATCCTGTACTCAATTCCCCTGAAATGAAGGTGAATACACCATTTATCTGCCTACCTGCTTTCTGCTCCTGCAATATTGTCTTCAGTGACTGGTGTAAAAGGAGGTCCAGATTAATTTTAATGTTACAGCTCCCCACTTGCTGGGTCTATATACACTGGTCAGCGTGCGAATGCCATTCCCAGGATTGACTTCTGGCTTCAGAACTCACTGCCCTCCATGTACCTAGAGGGCTGCGCAGAAATAGACAAGAATGCAGCTTAAGTTCCTTTTAGAGCAACATGATTCAACCAGGCCCATTTCAAATGAGAGGCTGCCATTTTATTGTTCCCATCAACGTGCACGGCATGTCATCTCTTCGATTGGTCTCCATCTGCCACGTATTTTCCCAGTAATTTCATTTGTCTCAATTACTTTGGAGCTTTTTTACATCCCCCTCACCCACTCACATGCTGACTTCGTTCTACTTGCTAGTTGCTAATTTCAGTATATTCTCTTTTTATCACCAGACTAAATATCCCTAGTATTGCGAGGAAGTTTTCTTTTTTGTTTTGTTTTCCACTGTGGAGGCATAACTGAAGCATTTGCTCCATGGTTCTGCTATTTCCCGGCCCTCAAGAATCGGGTATCAAACTGCAAGAAAGCTGCACATTTATTTCTCTTCATTTTACCATTGGCATATTTTCAGAAAATATTACAAGTTCTGTCTTATGAACTTTGTTAATATATTCTTCAGAAACCTATCAATTCCTATCTTAAGGTGCCCAGTGATTGGCCTTCCACAGCCATACAATCACAGATGAATTTTAAGGCATTTCAAGAGCATAACCGTGCATTTTCTAATGGTTTTGTGTTTACAATGACAACTCCCCTCTCAAGAATTGTATTTCAGACACCAACACACTCTGGGTGAAAAGCAATCCTCAAATCCTCATTAAACCGCAAACCCTTCACTTTATAAGTGTGGCCCTTTGACTAAAAGGAACGGCTGCTGTCCATCCGCCTTGACTATGCTCCTCGTAATCCTATCCTTCTGAATCACGTCACCCTCAGCCTCCTCTCCTCCAATCTAAACAACAAAAGCTTATCCAGCTTCTTTCCATAGCTGATATGCCCCATCCCAGGGAACATCCTGGTGAGTCTCCTCTGCACCCCCTCCAGTACAATCACATTCTTCTTGTAATGTGATTTCCAGAACTACACACAGTATTCCATTTCGGCCTCACCAAAGTTCCGCATAGCTCTTATGTTCCTCAATTAATCAAGGTTATGTTTACAGTCCCCTCTGCTTTGCCACATTGTGTATTAGCCTGTCCATCACATTCACGGATGTGTGTAGAAGCACCCTCTGACCTTCCTAGTATGTTGCCATTCATTGAGTCCTCCCCTGTCTGGTTCCTTCTTCCACAGTATATCACCTCATATTTATCAGGATTACATTTCATCTGCCATTGATCTTCCCAGCTGACCATTCCATCTGTATCTTCCCATAACTTAAGGCCTTCCTCCTCAGTGCCAACTAACCGGCCAATCTGCGTATTAAACACAAACTTACTTATCACACTCCCCACCCCTCGTCCATATTCACAGCTACATCATTTATGAGTACCACAAATATTAAAGTTGAAAATCACACAATATCAGGTTAGAGTCCAATAGGTTGTTCAAAGGCACTAGCTTTCGAAGCGCTACTTCTTCATCAGGTGATTGAGCGCTTTGATGAAGAAGCAGCACTTCGAAAGCTAGTGCCACCGAATAAACCTGCTGGACTATAATCTGGTGTTATGCGATTTTTAGCATTGTCCACCTAGTCAAACCCCAGCATTTCTGAATCACAAATAATAAGGGACACAGCATTGATCCCTGTGGTATACCATTGGACACTGGCCTTCAGTCACACAAGCAGCCGTCTACCACCACCTTCTGTCTCCTACAACTAAAGTTCATTTGGATGCAACTTGGCAAGTCACTAATGAGTCCAACCTGTTCCCTGGTTATTCTGATTCTGCTGGACACACTTGTAGAATATCTTGACATTCTCCCTAACTTGCCCTGCCCCCAGATATCCATGCCCCTGTACGTCCCCTACACGTGCAGAATTTCCTCCTTATTGCAGCCTTAAATGGTCGTGCTTTATCCTGCCATTACTTCACTTGAATGTGGATTAGACAGCCGGAGAAACATCCTGTTAATTTCCAACTTGTCATATATTTTGTGAATTTTATAAATTTCATAGTGACCCTTCTCATTCTTTGAAACTCTGGAGAACACAGGCCGAGTTTCCTCATCACGTAATCTCGCCAACTGAGGGATTAATCTGGAGAATGTCCATTGAACTTCCTCTGTGGTCAGTATATTCTTTCTCAGATTTGGTCACCAAAACATTACTCAATATTCCAGGTACAGTACTCACCAACACGCTGTTAAACTGATTCAACATGTCTTTACATCTGTATTCTGACTCTTCGAGCAAGGCAATCCAAACTTTAACTTACCACTTGCATATATTCCTCCTAAGACGCTTCACATTCATTGCATTTACGAACTCATTGCATGAGTTCTTATAGAAAGCCTTCTGATAATCTAAAATATGTCAATTCTACTGGTTCCCCATTATCTATGCTGTAAGAATCAACTTCAAACAATTCCAAAGCTTGTCAAGTATGATTTCCCTTTCAGAAATTCATACTGATTCTCTCCAATATTGCTGTTAATTTCTAAATAACGAATATCACATCCTATATAATAGATTCCAACAGTTACCCCACAAATGTCACGTTAATTGTTCTGCAGTTCTCCACACTATCTCTTCTTCCCTTTGTAGATGCTAGAATCCTTATTGTTCATCTATAATGCTTGGATCAATTTACTAATGTCCATTTAGCTACATTGGCTTCCAGACTATGCAGAATACACTGGAAAATAGAACACAATCATCGATAGTGCAATTAATACTTCTATTAGTGGTTTATTTCTGAAGATTTTGGTATGAAGTACATCTGGTTTGTCAAGGTTAGCAATGCTCAATCCAGCTGCATGTTCAAGTAAAGCCTTGTTAGTGATATAACTTGACTTTATGTTTTTCGAGCCACAAGTCCGAGATGATCACTTCGTATTTCTGGGTGATTTTCTGGATCTTCCTCCATGAAGACAGATGCAAAAGTAATTGGCTATTTGTTTGGCCATTTCCCAGTTATCCATAATAAACTCATCTCTCATGATTGCAGATTTCCACATTTGACTTTTTTTTCCTTTGAAATATAGATCATAGATTTATGTTGTCTTTGTGTTTCTGCTTGTTTGCATGCATGTTTGATTTTTGATTTCCTTAACACTTTCATGGCCCTCCTTTTCTGGATCGTAAATTTCTGAGAATTCTCAGGATTCCACAATGTCTGTAATTCTTCTGAAGTCACTTCCTGTGATTAATATAATCTTTATTTTTATGCCAATCTTTGTTAACGAACTTTCTCACTCATGGGTGTTTTACCTGAAATAAATAGACTTACTTTTCAGACTTTGTAGTATTTCTATAAATCTCCTGGTTCTGAGCAGATACATTCAGGAACACTGCAGGAGGACAGGAAAGAAATAGCGGGGGCCCTGGTTGATAATTTTGCATCAACGGTAGCAAACGGGTGAGGTCCTGGTGGGTAGTGAGTGCTATGCCCTTACTCAAAAAGGGCTACAAAGAAGAAACGGGGAACTATAGACCAGTAAACCTAAAATCTGTAGCAGGCAAGTTACTTGAGAAGATTCTGAGAGAGAAGATATACATGCATTTGAAAGACTGGGCTTTGTGAATGGGGGATCATGGCTCACAAATTTGTTAGGCTGCTTTGATGAAGTGACCAGCAACTCTGACAAGGGCATAGTTGTGTATATAGTCTATATGTATTTCAGTAAGGCCTTCAATAAGATTCCACATGGTACGCTGCTCTGGAAGATTAGATCAGATGGAATTGAGGGGGAGCTGGAAAATTAGGCCCGAAATTGGCTTAATGATAGGAAGAAGAGGGTAATCGTGGAAGGATGCTTGTCTGACTGGAGGCCTGTGATGAGTGGAATGCCTGAGGGGTCGGTGCTGGGACCATTACTGTTTGTTTTAAGTATGTGTGTGTGTGTATGTGTATATATATATATATATATATATACACACACTCACACACATATATTACACATATCTATGATTTAGATGAGAATGCACAGGCATGATTTGGAAGTTTCAAGGTGACACTAAGATAGGTGGTATCGTGGACAGTGAGGAAAGTTGCCAGAAATTTCTGAAATTATAGCAGTATCTTTATCAGGTGGGGAAGTGGGCCGAGAAATGGTAAATGGAGTGTAATACAGATAAGTGTAAGTTCTTGCATTTTAGAAAGTCAAATCAAGGTAGGGGTTTCATGGTGAATGGCAGGGCCTTAAAGGGGTGCAGTGGAGCTGAGGGACCTTGGAATTCAGGTGCACGGTTCTCTGTAAGTGGAGTCCCAGGTCGACAAGACACTGAAAAAGGCATTTGGCACACTATCCTCCATCATTTAGAGCATTGAGTATCAAAATTAGCGAGTTATGTAGCAATTATACAAGGTGTTGGCGAGTCCATACTTGTAGCGTCATGTTCAGTTTTGTTCACTTTGCTCGAGGAAGGACTTAATTTAACTGGAAAGAGAGGAGAAGAAATTTACAAGGATTTTGCCAAGACCCAATGGTCTGAGTTACAGTGAGAGTTTGAACAAGCTAGGAGTTTGTACTTTAGAATGTATGAGGCTGAGGGGGATGTGATAGTAGTGTATAAGATCATGGGAGGCATGAAGAGAGTCGCTGCACTCAGTCTTTTTTTTCCCCAGGACTGGGCAATCACGGACTAGAGGGCATCAATTTAAGGTCAGAGGGGAAAGAGTAAAAGTGAACCTGAGGGACAATTTCTTTTACACACAGGGTGGTATGCATATGGGATGAGCTGCCAGCAGAAGTGGTTGAGGCGGGTGCATTCACAAAATTTAAAATACATTTGGACAAATACACGGATAGGAAAGGATTAGAAGGATACAGGAGAATGGCAGGGAAATGGGGTTAGCATGAATGGACATTTTGTTCAGCATGGCCCAGTTTGGGCCGAATGGCCTGTGCTGAAAGATTCTATGAGTATAACAACCATTGTTCTCCTACTGTATGTTATATTGTACTTTCCCAATTCACAGGAGCGAACTTGACACTCTAGCCTCTGGGCTTCCATGATGTCTGACCAGAATGCTCAAACATTCCATATTGTATGCAGATGCCGTGTAAAATGCAACATATTAATGTCACTATTCCTCCAAAACTGCTTCAGAGCAAGGTTAGTAATTAGTCCTTCCGACTACACAACACCAAATCCGAAATAATCTGCTCTCTCGTTTGTTTCACAACATACTCTTCAACCTACCTGATATACACTTATGGAATTTATTTTTCACAACATTAGCAGTCACTTAGTTAACTCAGTTTCGATGCAACTTGACACCATCCATTATTACTGCAGAACCGACGAGTATTTGTTACTCATTCACAGGATGGGGGCTTCGCTGGATAATCAGCATTTACTGGTCATGCCAAACAGCAGTTAAGAGTCAACAGCGTTGCCTTGGGTCTGGAGTGACATGCAGGCCAGACCAGGTAAAAATAGACGTTTCTTTCCATAAATGACATCAGTGAACCAGATGAGTTTTTCCAACAATGGATCCCTGATCATCATAAACCCTCGATTCCACATACTTATTGAATTCAAATTCCACAATCTGTTATGATAGGATTTGAATCCGTGTCCCCAGAACATTACCTGGGTCTCTGGATTAAGAGCCCAGCGATAATATCAGTATGTCGTAGCTTCCCTGTGCATATGGTTGCATATATAATTTCCAGACAGTATGATGCAAAGCATTTGCGTGACAGTTTTGGTTCAGATATATAATACATCAAGTTTGCTGCTCCTTGCTATTTGTAAGACTCACCCAAACTGATCCTGTGAAATCTGGGGGATATGGCCTGTGTCGTTTCCAGTGATAGACTTGGTTAAGGCATTTGGGGAGGCTTACCTCGATGCTAAGATGGTCTGAAGAAATGTCCAGCAATACAGGACAAGCATCAATATCCACTCCAGTCTGTCAGGATAAGTGTCACCGTATATTCTCACTGCTCCCTCACACTCACTGTATGGCTCTTATAGAACCTACCCTCGACAAAAACTCGCGCTCTATCTCCAAAAAAGGCTCAAGCACGACCACTCTCACTGTTGAATTCAGCACCTTCCCGCCCCCGCATTTTCTGTCCCTGATGCA
Organism: Hemiscyllium ocellatum; assembly: GCF_020745735.1. NCBI lineage: Eukaryota > Metazoa > Chordata > Chondrichthyes > Orectolobiformes > Hemiscylliidae > Hemiscyllium > Hemiscyllium ocellatum. The sequence goes on along the minus strand of NC_083443.1, from coordinate 2,573,436 downwards.
ATAGCCCCGCACACTAATAACACTACATGGATACAACACTGTTGACAGACTCTCTCTGGCCACCTCACAATGTCACATCTTACCTACCTCAGCACTAACAGCAGGGTCATCCACTCCCACCCTCACTCATTCCCTCCTTTTCTCCTATTCCAGGAGAAATAGCCTGGAAGAGGATAGAAAAGGCCAAGTCGTGTGATGGAGTGCCAGATATCCGTTCCCTCATCCCCCTACCCTGACATGTGGGGAGGGTCCTGGAGAGAACCGAAGCGGACCAGGAGGCCTTGTGTGGAGATTCTGAAACATCCACGTCCCACCAACCGAATAAGGAGCAGTGTTCAGTAAAGAGCAATTCTCAGTTCAAACCCACTGTCAGTTCCAACCTCATCTCTATCACTCGCAGAGGAACAGATGCACAGAAATGCAGGCAGTGAAATACACAGATGTATTGGTAAATGTCCCAATATATTAACATGCAAAATGCATGCAAGGAGATAAGCATGCACACACGGAGAAGCACACAAAGACATATACAGTCACACACAAATAGACACAAACACAGATAGAATTACACAGGCTGATACAAAGACAGACAGACATAGTCACACAAATACACTGATAACAAGCACATGGACACATACACACACACACGCACACACATAAATACACATTAAGACACAGACACGAGAGCCATTAAGACAAAAATAAGTACATTTTGATTTTTAAGGGAATCAAGGATGCGAGGGAGAAGTTAGGAGAACGATGTTGAGGAACGTATTAGAAATGACTACATGGCATATCAGACTCGATAAGCCAAATGGTCTAATTCTGCTCCTTTTTTTAATGCTCGTGTGGTGTTATGCTATCAGGTATTCTCTTGCTGAGACAGCAGCTGCAGCATATTTTATTGAAAGACTCAGTGGTAATATGGGAAAAGATTGGAGGGCAGAATGTTAAATGTCTATTCTTGGTTATTGTACGAATATATCCGAAAAGGGACAGTGATTTGATATGAGGTTAACACAGTTTTTAAAATATGGGTCCCACAATGAAAGAAGGATGTCCCTTTCCCGTTACTGTTGTGCTGTCTGTGGTGTCCTCATCCTCAGGGAGCAGTGAAGATTCGGTTATTGAAGATATTCAAGGCTGAGCTTGACTGATCTTTGCCGGACAGGAGAGTCAATGTTTATTGGGAACAGACCAGAGACAGATGGTCAGAACATTCGTATTAGCCATGAGCATTCTGAGTGGTGTCACCAAATGGCCAACTGTTGCCCCTATCCCATGTGTTGTTCCCTCAATCCACGCTCCCAGCCGTTACAGAGATATACTGCTGTCCCTAACCCATGTGTTGTTCCCTCAATCCAGCCCTCGAGTCTGATACAGAGATATGATGCTGCCCCTACACCTTGTGTTGTTCCATTATTCCACCTTCGATCCAGTTACAGAGATATACTGCTGCTCCTGCACCATGAATTGTTCCCTCAATGCGATTACAGGGTAGAGGACCATCCCATTCAGCCAGACTGGATCGGTATAATGAGACGGGAGGAGACCATTCTGCTCCTCTCAGGAATTATGCAGGAATATAGAATGAAGTAATTCAGCTCGTTGAGTACATTACACAGCCCAGGAGGAGGTCATTCAACCCGCCTGAACTGCTGCACAGGAACAGGGATGCTGTCATTAACAGGAAATATATGATTTTTTTAAAACAAAATTGTAACTAGTTTTGCCTCAGAGAACGCTATGGGGTCAGCAAAGATCAATAAACTACGTCAAATATCTGGATGAAGGGACTGAATGGATCAAAGCTGAACTACCTTGTACACCAAAATGATCATTCAATATATCTTCAAATGGAGATAGTGAATCTGCATTATGATGTAGACAGGAAAGGTTAGTAGCATACCTTCAGCAGAAATAATATAATATGAGTTATCTATTGCAGTCGGAAACAATTTAAATGGAGAGAGATTGCAGAACTCTGCGATGCAGATGTTTTTCATCTTCTTGGTACATGAATCATATGAAGTCTGTCGGCAGATGCAGCAAGTGATTTGGAAGGTAAGTGGAATGATGCTGTTTGTGGCAACGGGGATTGGGTTTAATCAGAAATGTTTCACTGTCTCTGTACAGGGCATTGCTGAAAGCACATCACATACACTGGGTGCAGTTTTGATTCTCTAAACTAAAAAAAAGGATACAATTCCTTTTAAATATGTTCGAAGATGCTTCCCTGTACTCATTCCTGAAATGAAGGTCTTTTGTTATCAAGGATTATCTGTTTAGATTTTAGATGAGAAATCTTATTGAACCACGACTTTCAGAGAAGTGCTTTGACTGGCTAAATATTTTCACTTGTTAAGGAGACTAAAGCTAAATAATATTTTTTTGAATGAGATGCATTGGTATTAACACAAATATTATGAAGGTATCAAGTTATTTTTTAAAATTATGTAGACACATGTAAACATGTCATCAAATTATAAAGAGGACACTTTTTTTTGCTAATGAAAGGCACTGTGCACACCAACAGCAATGATGCTGCATACAACATGCAGTCAATTATCATCCATTCCAGAGAATGTACATGGAGAGTGTGCATGTTTCAGTTTGGTGTTCAGTTGACATTATTGTTTATTCCCACACAGAGACGGAGAAAAATACTACATGGCTCAGAAGGATCAGTCAATCGGTCTCTCTCTCTTACTTTGTTCTGACTTAAAACATTGTGTGAGAGCAGAAAATTGACGAGTCATATTTACCACTCGTGGAGAATTCCTGATGAGGATTCATAGGAACCTCTGCACAAGACGCAGCAAAGGGAATTCAGCCAAATCCAACGGTTCCGGGAATAAACCCGTATTCCCAGACACTTGAGTGAGCAGAATAATTTCAAATGCAGAACAACTTTTGGGACACTCTAACATTTCACCATTTGTTCAGAGTTCAATTTTCTGTGTCTCAGATTGTTCTAGAAAATTACCCAGTCTCAGACTTATATCATTGGACACAGCACTCAACTGGTTACATTTAAAATTTGCTTTCACTAATACAGGAGTGGGAAAATACATGAGTGACCCTCCAATATTGGTTAGAACACGAACAAGAGATTTTCAAAGTGTTGGTAAGATGCGAATTCCCTTCCCCAGAAGTTTGTGATGACTGGATATTTCCATTTGTTCAAAATTGTCTGTGTTAAACATTTGACAGACAAATGCATGTAGGAAAATGGTGAACTGACAGAAAAGTGCTGCTGAGACCTTAATCAGATCATAGTGCGTGGTAGAGCATTGCCAAAGTGTCTGATGAACTACTCTTGCTCCATAGTCCCGTGTTACTATGTTGCTTTCAGCCTCTCACAGCACCTGCAAGGTGCAGATAGGGAGCACTATATCACAGGATCTCATTTAATCCCTCACAATTGTCACACACAGATTAGTACAGAATGGAAAATGTTATTTGGAAAGCCAGGCTGGGTTTGAAAGATGCCTCGGGTCTCTTTATAGAGTGTTTCCTCTCTGCAACTTGTGTTTCATTTGTTGCTCTTGGTCTAGACCAAGATTCATTGTGAATAAAGCCCCATAACTCACTCAGAGATGACTCAAAATGATTTGCTCTCTCTGATTGCAACGTTCAATAACAGAACTCCAGGAAAATTACAGCCATTTACTTTGCAATTACAGAAAATGAAAACATAAGGAACAGGAATGGTTAATCTGGGCGGTCCAGCCATTGTATACGATCATGGCTGATCTACTGTTAGCATTAACTCCTCTTAATGCCAAGTTCTTCACACCCCTCAGCTACCTGACAGGTCAAAATCCGTAGACCTCCTCTTTAAATACGTTCGCTGATGTAACTCCCCTAACTCTCTAGGCCAGATAATGCCCGACTTTGATTACGCTCTGTGAATGGAAAACACTCTCCACACATACACCGTCACCTCTTGAAATGAAAAGGAGGTGACCACAGGGGCTCAGGGACGAGTGAATGGCCTTGATATCAATGCAGTATTTGACTGAGGATGTCATCAGGATCATCTACTTATTTGAGCTTAATTGGAATCAGGTCTAACCTCCCCACTGGTTGGAGTCTTTCAGAGCACAAAGGAAGGTGTTCGTAGTCAGTGACCGGCAATCCTCTCAGTCCCGAGACATCTCTTCACAAGATCCGTAGGTTAACTTCCTCAGCACAAACATCTTTAGCTCCTTTGTCAACAACAGCGTGCTCCCACCCCCGTGCCCTGCATCCATCATAAGATCAGAAGCGGGGTGATAAATGAAGATCACACAATATTCTGAACATTCTTCCCCCCCTCAGTTCCTAAACCAGTCTGTGTCCATATGCAGCAAGTCCCAAACAGCATTCAGGTTAGTGCTGTTAAAGTGTCGGTAACATTCATGTAACAGTGCTGCGAGGCACTGTACATTTCCACAGTTAATAGAGGAGCTCATTCAGCATCTCAAGCTGGTTACACCCGGATATGTGGAGGCCATTCAGTCCATCAAAACGACTGAACAAGAAGAGGGACAGCCCATTCAATAATCCTGCATGTTCCATAAAAAGATGAGGGTTCTGGTCTGTTAAATAGTCATATGCAGAGCCCAATCAGACCCCTAAACCTATGCTATGTAACCAGGAGGAGACCATTCACCCCTCGATACACTTATATAGGAACAGGAGGGCACCATTGATGCTCCAACCTGACGAGTGAAGCAGAGAATGCACTCATAGACTGCTCACAATGTTCCTCGTGGCTCCATTGCCTGTGGAACAACTGATATTTTAACCTGTTTTGCCAGCAGTGAGGAAGGAAGCCAAATGTTTTGCGCCAAGCGTCAAGGAGGCATCTTCCATCTCCACGAAGACAGACACATGTTTTCCGTGGGGGCCAGAAGCTGGTGGGAATTGTTACCTGTTTTAGAATGAAAGTATTGTGGCTCCTGTCGGGATGGTGGATAACATGAAGTTCGATGCATGATCACACACCAAATACACTGTATTAATGTGGGAAAAGTTTAGTCAAAACTGGCCCTCTCTCTCTCTCAATCGAAATGGGGAGTTGCGTGGAGTGAGAGGAACGTTCGCAGAGCTTATTAAGCCATCGAGAATCATGTGAACAAAGTAACAAACAAGCCAAGGATTATTCAACAGTTCCACTGAGTCTGAGAAGGACACTGAAATATCCTGATAGTGGTCTTGGACAGGATTGGTGAGTGTTGAGAATATGTAGAAATGTAAATCTGAATGGAGAAAAAAGATTATGGAGATTGCGAACAGACTGGTTCCTCCACACATATTGTTGAGTAAGTTGTGAATAATAATTTGCCAGTTATAATTTGCAAGGAATAACATTTTTGACTGGATCTGAAAATGACGACTTCTAAATTCTAAAATTTATATGTGAACAGCAATTCAGTTCAACTCAGTTTAATGGTCCGATGGAATTACTTACCAGGAACACCAAATATAGCGAGGATGGGATAGTAACCACCTTGAATGATCCAAAGGATATCTTCGATCCGTGAGGCTCCAAAGCTGAGAAAGATAGTAAAGACCAAGCATAAATTTCTGTCTGTTGTTGTAATATTCCAGTCTAATGTTCTCAGATGCTGATCCATTACTGGAACATTCCAGTCTTATGTTCTGAGATTCTGATATCTCCTTCCTCGTGTCTCGAGCTGCTGATCCCTGTTAGTGCTGTCGGTGATACTCCCGTCCATACTATGGGATAACACGTTCAACCGAGTACCGAATTAATAGAAGGGGCACTCCCTCCAGTGACACATTTAGGATGCACGGAGACTGACATCAATCACAGTCGCTGAACAAATAGCTCCAACCAATGCCTTTTAATTCAATGCTGTTTTATTAAAATTCAAAACAATGATTAATTATTACATTATTGATGAGGTATGTGAGGGTGAATGATATGCAACTGTTGGGGCTGGTAGATCAATTGAGTGTAACCATTCAATCTGCCTTGGACATAGGAGCAATACCATAAGTTTATCAGAATATAAACATGCCTCTCAGTTTATAAATGGTAACATACATTCTGTAACTACTGACCAAGCATTATAATTTCAATAAAACATTGAGACAATTTTTATAGTTGATGATCTGAGGGGAATCTGTGCCTGAGGCAACGTGGGGTTATAACAGACAAATGACATGAATATGTTAACAAAGAATTGTACGTGACAAATGCAATTCAGTTTGTTACTCCATGATCAGAGAGGGCCGATGAGGGTCGATTAATATGTTATCGATATTAATGAACTGTGTGGAAGTGTAATTTATTGGAGTTCAATTACAGTGTGATTATGGCATTGTGGAGGAGACAGAAAACAGAGAGAATTGGGGGACATGGCAGTTCAGAATGGAGGGAGGGACAATAATATTCCCCAGTCATCAGTATTGGAATGTTACTCTTTATAACTCAAATGAAGAACTGATTCAAGGATACATTTAAAATGAGGAATGAGAACTGATATTTGTTTATTGAACACAAAATACAGGGACAAAGTGATATTCTGTCCATACTAAATGTGAAGATAAAATAGTTAAAATATATTCATGATATTGAGCTACTAAATTGAAATGTGCATTACAAAACAACGGAAATGGTGTGCAAACTATATCAATCATTATTTGACCCACAGCTGAGATGCTGATTCCCCCTCTATCAGTGGTCCACCTCACTGAGATTAACTGGCATCGTATCTCAGTATCGAGGGAAGTTTTCAGTTCTTGCTACTGGTTCTATGTAAATTAATCCACTTTCTCCCGGTAAAAAAAAAACAAAATCGTTTAGCCTTATGGTCTCTGTTTAACTGTCATCAAACCAGCTCTGTGATATTATTGAAGATAAATGATCTGGGACCACAGCCAGTATCAGCACAGTGCTCAAAGGGTATGACATCAGACAAAGGCCTTGCAGTCCGTGAGAACTTCTAAATAAAACTTCAATTTTCTGACTATTTCTGTCTATCTCCCCTCATGATGTCTTCTGATCTATCCAACTGACCCTTGTTTAGCAACCTTCTAATCACTCCCTGTTTCCAAATTGTGCAGTAGCACAGCTTAATGTGTGGCCATTTAGGAGAAATGGATAGAGCAGGGACAGGAATGATTGTTGTAGGTTCCCGGGTTTAGCTGCATCATTAAGACAGGGAAGGTACTGAAAGGGGGGAGGATGCCATTGTTAATCAGAGGCAGTATTACGGTGGTAGAAAGGATATTTGATGAAGACTTGTCTACTGAGGAAGTATAGGAAGAGGTTAGAAAAAAAAACGGTGAGGTGACCCTGTTGACAGTTGTCTATAGACCTCTGAAATGTTCCAGAGATGTAGCGGAAAGGATTACAAAGATGATACTGGATTGGAACGAAAATAACAGAGTAATTGTTATGGCGAACTTTAACTTTCCAAATATTGACGGGAAACGCTACAGTTCAAGTAAATTATATGGGTCAGTTTTTCTCAAATTTGTACGGAATGGTTTGCTGACACAGTATGTCGATAGGCCAACAAGGGACGAGGCCAAATTGGATTTAGTACTGGGTAAAGAACCAGACCAGATGTTAGATTGGAGGTGAGCACCTCGGTGATGCAGACTACAATTCAGTTGTGTTTACTTTAACGATGGAAAGGGACAGGTGTTATAGCTGGGGGAAAGGCTATTATGATGCGATTATACTAGCTATTGCGTGTCCTTGATAAGGTTATACCTGTCAGAAAAGGAGGAAGTGGTCAAGTGAGGGTGCTGTGGTTTACTGAATAAGTTGCATCTCTTGTCAAAAGGAAGAAGGAGGCTTCCTTCTCCATGAGGTTATGCTGCAGCTGTACAAATTCTGGTGCAGCCATACTTTGAGCAATGTGTACAGTTCTGATCGCTGCATTATAGGAACTATGTGGATGCATTGGAAAAGGTGAAGAGGAGATTTGCCAGGATGTAGCCTGATATGCAGGGAAGGTCTTACAGGAAAGGATGAGGGACTTGAGGCTGTTTTCATTAAAGAGAAGAAGGTTGAGAGACATGCAAGATGATCACAGGATTAGATATTTTGGAAAGTGAGAACCTTTTTTCTTTGGATGATGATGGCTAGTGTGAGGGGATGTACTTTTAAAATGAGGGATGATAGATTTCAGACAGATGTCAGAAATAATTTCTTTACTCAGACAGTAATAAGGTCGTGGAATGTGCTGCCCGCCCAACAATAGTAGACTCACCAACTGCAAGGTCATTTAAATGAGTATTGAATAAACATAAGGATGAAATTGTAATAGTGTAGGTTAGATGGTCTTCAGATTGGTTTCACAGGTCAACATTGAGACCCGAAGGGCCTGGACTGTGCTGTAATGTTCTATGTTCATGGACCTACAATGGGCCGAATAGCTTCCTTCTGTGATGTAACAATTCTGAGGTACTCTGACCCACAATAAAAGCTTTAGGTGCCTGGAAAGACAGGCTGATCCAGTCAAGGACATACACTGCACAATCATCCATCATCCCTTCCTGTTCTCTAAAATGCAGCGGCCTCAAAAATACTATCCAAACAAAATGGCTTGATTCAAATTCAAGCAGTCAGGAGGACGTTCACATGAGGGGATTTCTAGCGAAGGATTTAATGAATAATAAGATTTCAGAATAACACAAATAATAAACCAATGTCACAACAGCACAGTAATTGACGGCAGAGTAAAACTTACAGTACCAAACAGATCCAAGTTCAACATTGTATTCAGTTTCGGACACTTTGTTATGGGAAGGATGTTATTAAACTGAAACTTTACAAGGTTGTTACCAGGACTTAAGAGTCTGAGTCAGAGGCAGAGGTTGGAAATGCTGGGACATTTCTCTTGAGAGCAGGGGAGACTGAGGGGGGGGGGGTGTGCGTGAAGTGCTCTGAGAGGCTAGCCACGGCCCACATCAGTTCCCATCTCCCGGCCTGCTTCGATCCCCTCCAATTTTCGTACCAGTGGATTTTGTCCATAGCGGATATCTTATCCCTGGAACATCTGGACAACAAGGACGCCTGCGTCAGATTCCTGTTCATTGATTATAGCTCCATTTTCAACACGATTATCCCCTTCAGACGGACCACAATACTCTGTGACCTCAGTCTCAGCCCCGCCCTCTGAAATTGGAACCTCAGATTTCTGACCCACAGTCCGCAATCAGAGAAACTGTGCCTCTTCCACACTAACATTCACCGCTGATATTCCAACTGATGTGTCCTCAGCGCCGACTATACCCCCTGTACACCCACGACTGTGTTGCTAAATTCAGAACGAACGATATCTACATGTTCACTGACGACACCGTCACAGTAGGACAGATGTGTAATGATAGCAAGTCAACATAAAGAACATTCTCCTCACCTTTCAAAATCTTTGTTCCGTCAGCAGACTCGGAAACTTTGCATTCGATTCCCTCAACCAGGTGCTTGAGATATGTTGTGAATATCTATGTTCCAAGCACCAATCATTGCGATGCTACAAGAGCCTTTCAAACTGAAAACCACCCATTTATTCCTAATTCACTGTTTCCTGTCAGCTCTCCTATTGTAACACCACGTCCATATATTACCCCCTATCCCATGTACTTTTACTTTGCATACGAGGCTTGGGACTCAATCAAAACTCTTGCTGAAAATCCAAGTTCATTGCCGCTGTTTTTATGTAATTAATCTATGAGTCAGTTTCACAAATATGTTTCTCATTTCATCCATATGTATGCCAATTATTTTCAGTTCCAATAATTTCTCCAAATTAGTTTATTTATTAATTTCATTCTATATCCTTTTCTCATCAGACTCAGCTTTTCTCCTATTGCTGGGAAGGCTTTGTTTCTATCTTTTTCTGTGAAGACAGAAGTGAAATTGTTGTGTCATGTTTCTCTGTTCTCCATTCCCCATTCTCTAGTTTGGTTCAATAACCTGTTCTCTAGTTTGGTTCAAAACTTACTCTTCAACCTACCTCATATACACTTATGACATTTATTTTTCACAGCATTAGCAATCATTTTCTTAACGCAGTTTAGATACAATTTTAGACCATCCAGTATTACTGCAGCAACCACAATATTTGCACATCTAATTTCCAGTGAATAGGATGCACAAAATTGCGAAACAGTTTTGGTTTAGATATGTAAGGCACCAATGTTTGTTCCTCCTTGTTGTTTGCAAGATCAACGCAAACTGATTCTGAAGAAGCTGAGGGATGTGCTCTCTGGTGTTATTAGTGACAGACGTGGACAAGACATTGGGAAGGCTGACCCCGATGGTGAGACGATCTGAAGGAATGCCCATCAATGCAGGACAAGCATCAATGACCTTCCCCGCTCTGCCAGGACAAATGTCTCCCTATTCCCTCTACTCCCTCACACTCTCTGTATATCTGTTACAGCACCTGTCCCCGAAATGGCTCTTGCTCCACCAGTCACACTATTGCATGCAACACTCTCTTTTCGTCACTCTCTTTATCACTGAAAGCAAATCGAGATTGAATTTATTGTTTTGCCAACATTGAACCAGTGAGACAATTTGATGTTGGGGATATAAAACTGTGGACATTTCGAAAATTGGGGAAAGAGCAGATGCCATCGAGACTGAAGAAGTCTGGGGATCAATCATCTTGCTCTGCAAGAAATTAGGAAATACTTAGTATCAGAGATATTTTCTCATATGAAATATATTCACAGTAAACAGAAATACGATGACCCAGGGAATTCAGCAGCCAGAAGAGGAACATCACAGAGGACGGCAGTGGCTGTGTGGTTTTGAAATCAAGTTGATGTAATATTCATGAGTATGTTATTGAAACAGCGTATTGTTAGAGAGTTGGGGACAGTTGTTGGGGGTGGGGTGGTTGGTTAAAATTGTCAATAGTTGTGCCATAATGTTCACTTTTACAGTTAAAAACAAATTGGTGCTATTTTCTTTAAATCGTGGAATTTGGGAGTTCGCTGTCACTCATTATCTAATAGATTACGAGGTGAGGTGAGCTTTCCTGAGTGTTTGGCTTAATTAACAGAGGCGTGCACCACCATGTCCTAATACTTGCAAAGACCAACAGAGAGCAACAAAAAAAAATAAGGAGTGAGACCAGGGAAACCCAGTGGATGTGGTCGATCTAGACTTCCAAAAGACCTTTTATAAGGTGCCACACGGGAGTTTGCTGAGTAAGGTGAGGGCCCATGGTGTTCGAGGTGACCTACTGATATGGATTAAGGATTGGCTGTCTGACAGAAGGCAAAGAGTTGGCATAAAAGGTTCTTTTTCGGAATGGCAGCCGGTGACAAGCGGTGTCCCGCAGGATTCAGTGTTGGTGCCGCAGCTGTTCATGTTATATACTAATGATCTGGAGAAAGGGACTGGGGGCATTCTCGCGAAGTTTGCGGATGACACGAAGTTAGGTGGAAAGGCAGGTAGTACTGAGAAAGCGGGGAGGCTGCAGAAAGATCTAGACAGTTTGGGAGAGTGGTCCAGGAAATGGCTGACGAAATTCATTGTGAGCAAATGCGAGGTCTTGCACTTTGGAAAAAAGAATACAAGCATGGACTACTTTCTGAACGGTGAGGAAACTCATAAAGCCAAAGTACAAAGGGATCTGGGAGTGCTAGTCGAGGATTCTCTAAAGGTAAACATGCAGGTTGAGTCCGTGATTAAGAAAGCGAATGCAACGTTGTCATTTATCTCAAGAGGGTTGGAATATTAAAGCAGTGACGTGCTACTGATACTTTATAAAGCTCTGGTTAGGCCTCATGTGGAGGACTGTGTCCAGTTTTGGTCCCCACACCTCAGGAAGGACATACTGGCACTGGTGGGTGTCCAGCAGAAATTGACATGGATGATCCCTGGAATGGTTGGTCTAACATACGAGGAACGGCTGAGAATCCTGGGATTGCATTCATTGGCGTTGAGAATGTTAAGGGGAAATCTAATAGAAACTTACCGATAATACATGGCTTGGAAAGGGTGGACACTAGAAAATTGTTTCCGTTAGGCGAGGAGATTAGGACCCGTGGGCACAGCCTTACAATTAGAAGGGGGCAATTCAGAACAGAAATTTGGAGACATTTCTTCAGCCAAAGAGTGGTGGGTCTGTGGAATTCATTGCCGCGTAGTGCAGTGGAGGCCGGGATGCTAAATGTCTTCAAAGCAGAGATTGATAAATTCTTGTTGTCATGAGGAATTAAGGGCTACGGGGAGAATGTGGATAAGTGGAGTTGAAATGCCCATTAGCCATGATTAAATGGCGGAGTGGACTCGATGGGCCGAATGACCTTACTTCCACACCTAAGTATTATGGTGTCTTATGGAGAAGATTAAATATGAGGGTAAGTAAGCCAGTCATGTAAAGAAAGACTGCAAGAGCTTCTTTCGATTCATAAAGTGTAAATGAGAGGCACGAATGGGCATCTGGTCGCCAGAACTTGACACAGGAGAGATAGTAATATGGAACAAGGAAATGGTTGAGGAGCTGAAAAATTACTTCGTGTCAGTCTTCACGGTTGGAAACAGGAGTAATATCCCAAACATTGAAAAGACTTAGTGGACAGACCTGAGTAAGGTGGCCATCATCTAGGAAAAGGTTCTGGTTCTGTTCGCCGAGCTGGAAGTTTTTGTTGCAAACGTTTCGGCCCCTGGCTAGGAGACATCATCAGTGCTCTGGAGCCTCCTGTGAAGCGCTTCTTTGATGTTTCTTCCGGTATTTATAGTGGCCTGTCCTTGCCGCTTCCGGGTGTCAGTTTCAGCTGTCCGCTGTAGTGGTTGTATATTGGGTCCAGGTCGAGGTGTTTGTTGATGGAGTTTGTGGATGAATGCCATGCCTCTAGGAATTCCCTGGCTGTTCTCTGTCTGGCTTGCCCTATGATAGTAGTGTTTTCCCAGTCGAATTCATGTTGCTTGTTGTCTGAGTGTGTGGCTACTAGGGATAGCTGGTCGTGTCGTTTCGTGGCTAGTTGATGTTCATGTATGCGGATTGTTAGCTGTCTTCCTGTTTGTCCTATATAGTGTATTGTGCAGTCCTTGCATGGTAATTTGTAAACTACATTAGTTTTGCTCATGTTGGGTATCGGCTCATTTGCTCTAGTAAGTTGTTGTCTGAGCGTGGCTGTTGGTTTGTGTGCCGTTATGAGTCCTAAGGGTCCCAGTAGTCTGGCTGTCAGTTCTGAAACGCTCCTGATGTGTGGTAGTGTGGCTAGTCCTTTTGGTTGTGGCATGTCCTCGTTCCGTGGTCTATCTCTTAGGCATCTGTTGATAAAGTTGCGCAGGTATCCATTTTTGGCGAATACCTTGTATAGGTGTTCCTCTTCCTCTTTTCGCAGTTCTGGTGTACTGCACTGTGTTGTGGCTCTTTTGAATAGTGTCCTGATGCAGCTTCGTTTGTGTGTGTTGGGATGGTTACTTTCATAGTTTAGGACTTGGTCTGTGTGTGTTGTTTTCCTGTGTACCCTTGTGGTGAATTCTCCGTTCGGTGTTCTCTGTACTATCACGTCTAGGAATGGGAGTTGGTGGAGTTAGAAAGGAACTTGTAGGGGTTGGCTGGATGAGCTTGCTTGCAGTTGAAAGGACTTCTGGCAACTGGGAGGATTTTAAAAGTGAAATGTCTACAATTCAAGGTTTGTATGTTCCTGTGAGGGTAAAAGACAAGGTTGGGGAGAATAGGGAACCCTGGATGTCAGGGGATATTGAGGCTTTGACCAGCAAAATGGAGGCGTGGCACAAATCCATGCAGCTGGGATCAAGGGAATCGTGGCGGTGTGCAGGGGGTGCAGGAGTTTACTGAAGATGGAAATCAGAAGGGTGAAAAGGGAGCACAAGAAAGCCTTGCATGAGAAGATTAAGGTGAGTCCAAAGACGTTCTTTAAGTATATTAAATTAAAAGGAATAACTAAATAAGACTATGGCCCCTCAAGGTCCAAAGTGGACATGCATGTCTGGAACCGTAGGAGATTTGCGAGCTTCTCAATGAATATTTCTCCTCTGTCTTTACCGTGGAGAAACACATGAAGACTTGGGAGCTTAAGAAAGGTCATGATGTTATCTTGGATTGAGTCAATATCACAGGAGAAGGTATGTTGGATGCATTAGAATGTATGAAGGTGGATAAATCTCCTGGTCCTAAACAGATGCATCCAAGAACACTGCAAGAGGCTACCAAAGAAACAACAGAGACCTGGGTGATAATATTGAATCATCGTTAGCCACAGGTTAGGGTCTAGAATATTGGAGGGTAGCAAATGTGCCATTATCCAGGAAGGGAAGCAAAGAAAAATCTGGGAACTATAGGCCAGGAAGTCTAACATCTGTAGTGCGTAGGTTACTTGAGAAAAATCTTAGGGCGAGATGTACATGCATTTGGAATGACAGCATTTGATTAGAATTTTTTTTTTCAGATTCACCACAGTATGGAAACAGGCGTTTGGCCCAACAAGGTCACACCGACCCTCCAAACAGTAACCAACCCAGTCTCATTCTTCGACCCTATATTTACCCCTGACGAATGCATATAACACTATGGGTAACTTAGCATGGCTAATTCACTTAACCTGTGCATCTTTAGATTGTGGAAGGAAAATGGAGCACCCGGAGGAAACCCACACAAACACAGAGAGAACGTGCAAACTCCACACAGAGAGTCTCCCGAGGCTGGAATCGAGCCCAGATCCATGGGACTGCGAGGCAGCAGTGAGCCATCATGCCACACTTACTTGTTGTCAACACAGTTGAAAGACACAGGTACAAAATCTAGTCTGCCCTTCACCCATGATGCAAGATCCAATAAAACATATCATGGATAGTTTATTCTCCCCTGAAAATGTCATATTATTATTATTTATTATTGATTTTTATTATTTATTTTAATAATTATTATTAATTGCTGATTTTAGACTGAACAGATTGCATGGCTTTGTAAGCCTTATATTACGGAGCCTTTAACAGGTTACCCTTGGAATTAGAGCTGATCTTATTGAAACATGCTAGACTTTCAGGAGAATGGATCAGGTAGATACCAACTGGGTGTTTGTATAGTCCGAACTTGTTGTCATTGTCATAGAATGTGTACAGTGTGTATGCAGGAAATTCTGCCCATTGAATCCAAACCGAACCACTGAGCTGCATCCCACTCAGACCTGTCTCCCTACCCCATCCATGTAATCTTATATTTTCCATGAATAACCCACACATCCCTGGGCACTATGGGCAATCTCACATGCCGAATCCACCCTAAGCTGCACATCTTTGGACTGTGGGAAGAAACTGGAGCATTGTGAGGAAACCCACACAGACACGGGGAGAATGTTCAAACTTCACTCAGAGAGTTGCGTGAGGTTGGAGTTGAATCCAGCTACTTGGTGATGTGAGGCAGACATATTAACCACATGTCCACCATGCTTCTCTGTTAGTACGATTCGTTACCAGTGGCTGATTGAAGAAATCTGCCTGACTTATTCCTTTATCTGAACCTGACTCAGTCTGAGACCTTTATCATCGGCCATATCACCAAGCTGGAGTGGGACTAGAAAAGGAAACAGGGACAACCTGCAACCTCAGTCAGAGCAGGAATGAGAAGAAGTTCACAGCGTGGGATTTCTTTCAAGTGGGAATTCTCTTCCCAGAGGTTTATAATCTTTATGTTAGAGCAAGGCTGGCTGGCTTTGTCTGATTTTCCATAGACAGGTAAATCAGGGATAATAGTGCATTGGGAGAAAAGCGCAGCTGGGACCACGATGAGATGAGCCATGACCTTATTTACTGGTGGAGTAGTGTCAAAGGGCCGAATGGGCCATTCGTGTTCCTCAGCCCTTTGTTCTGATGTTCCATTCATCCCTTCGGACCTGCTACACAGGGGCAGATCCAGGCCAGTCCGGTGGTTAGGTTCAGTATCGGAAATGTACTTGGAATATCCAGGCTGGACAAGAAGTGTCCCCACCCCCAATCCCTGTTTCCAGGCTTCCCCACTCTGTAACTTCTGATCCAGTTGGGAGTCATGCTACAGACACAGACTTCATGTGAATACCGCCCCCATACCCTATCCAGGGTTAACTTAAACAATTCTTCTGCTCTCCATGAATACAACGTTGTACAACACGACTGCCAGGAAAACAAACAGTTACTTTCCAAAGGAATAGCATGAGAATGTAAGAAATGCGAACAGGAGTAGGCCATTCGGCCCGTCAAGCCTGCACTGTCATTCAATTAGATCATGGCTGATGTACTCTACGGATAACCCATGTACCCCTCAACTCACTAACATGTCAAAAACCTATCCACCCCGTCTGTAAATACATTCAGTGTCCCAGCCTCCACAACTCTCTGGGTTAGGAAATTTCAGACATTCATTACCTTCTGAAAGAAGAATTTTTTTTTGTATCTCAGTTTGAAATTGATCTCCCTTATTCTGCATTATGTCCCTTGTCAAGTCCCTTCTCTAACTTGTACATTTCAGTAATATCATGCTCATTCATTTCAACTGCATGACTAATCGCCTCACCATTTGAGATGTTCTCATTAATTTAACCATTTCTTCCGAGGAACCCGTCTAATGTGCCAACCTAGTTTCTTGCTGCTTCAGCATGTTGACCTTGTGTTTCCTACACCGAACACTCCAATCCTTTTGTATTGTTCCTTTTTGGGGAGTCCTTTTCATTAAATAACAGCCTGCCTTTTGGTTCTCAGTATCATCCACAAACTCGGATGTATATTGCACTCGCCGTCAGGCTATCATGTATAGATTGTAAATAACTGATATCATCGGATTCATATTTGTGGTACTTCAGTAGATACACTTTATCATAAAGATCCAATTAATCCTGACTCTGATTTCTAAGTTTTAACTAATCATCATTCCATGCTAATACTGTATTCATCGTACTGTGAGCTCCTATCTTGTGCAAGAAACTTTACTTTGTAAACTCTCTGGAAAGCCTTGTGTCTATCAGTTCCACTTTATTAAGTCCGCTTGTTACATTCTCAGGGATCTCGAGAAAAGCTTTGCATGATTTTACAGACAAAATATAGTTTCCATTTCACAAACCACGCTGACTCTGCGTGAAGCTTTTCTAAATGCCCTGCACTCCTTCCTTAATAATAGACTCTTGCAAATTCCCAGCAATAAGGGTTAGGTAAATAGTTCCTGCTTTCTGTCTCACTCCTTTCTTGAGGATAGGCACCGCATTGGAGGCTCTCCAGTTTCGCTGAAACACTCCTGCAATCCAGAAAATGATGGAATATTACACACAGTGCCGCTAATCACTCTATGAACACTTCTTTTAAAACCAGCTATGAATTACTGCTGATCTGTCTACCCTTAATCTTATCTGTCTGATAAAAACCGGTTCATTTTGTTATAAACACTTGCCTTCTGTTACCAATTCGTTAATATCATTGAAATACCTACACTGCATTCCCCTGTGGTGAATGTTGCAAAATACTGGTGCAAATTATCTGCCTGTTTTCTCTCGCCAGTTCCCCAGTCGCACCCTTCCAAATAATCTAAGCGTACTTTCCCGATGTCATTTCTCCAAAGGTCACACACTCATGTTGAACGTCTTCATTCATACTCGGAAAAGCTCGAATGCTTGTTTCTTTATATATATATATATATAATCTTGCCAGTTTACTTGAAAATTTCTTTCCTTCCCTTTTCCTCGCTTTCTGGATTCATACAGTCATATAGCTCACAAATAGACCCTTTGATCCAACCTGTCCATGCTGACCAGGTTTTCCAAACTAAACTAGTCCCATCTGCTTTCATTTGGCCCATATGCCTCTAAATATTTCCCATTCACAACCTCCACTCTTCATCTGATAGCTCATTCCATACCCACACCACCCTCTGTGTGAAAAAGTTGCCCTTTCGTCCCTTTTAAATTTTCCTCCTTTCGCCTTAAAGCTATGCCCTCTATGTTTAACTCCTTTCTCCTGTGGAATAGACCTTGGCTATTCACAGAAGCCATACCTCCCATGATTTTATTAACTTCTATAATATCATCTCTCAACCTCCTACAATCCATCTGATTCTAACTTCAAGAACAAGCATTATATTGAGAAAACAGCAGTGTAAATTTGAAACAATATTAAAAATGTCAGGTAAACAACACTCAGCCACAAGCTTCATACTGTGGTTTGTTTTTCTCCATGTTAAAACATTAAGGCAGCATGAAAATCTTACGAGCGGCAATAAGAAGTAAAACACCTGAATTTTTTTGTCTGAAGGGGGAGATCATCTCTACAGTGAAAACGTATTTCTGGCCAGATCTATATAATTCCACCTGGTCAAAATTCTCCCTCCTCATCCACCTATGACATTGTGTGGCTGTGTCTTCTTTATCTTGCACAAAATAGTGAGAAATCCTTTCTCCCATTCACATCTTAAATTCAACCCATTTACGTCATCTTCTAGTACACTACTGCTAAAAAACTATATATATTTTGCCCCGCCCTCTTTATATGCCACCCATCCACACCTCTCTCAAGAGATTAAAAACCCATTTTCCAATCCTTTTCAATTCTGAAGAAGTGTCATATTGGGATTGAAACACTAATTCTGTTTCTTTGTCTCTGTGGATGTTGCCAGACCTGCTGAGTTTCTCCAGAAATGAAGAGGTACAGAACAACTTTTCAATTAAACAAATAACTGTGGATTTTGGAAATAAAACTACAAATATTTCTGGAGAATCTGTGAGCTTTGTGGAAGGGTCACTGGACCAGAAAGAGTAACTCTGCTTTCACTCCAGAAGATACTGCCGACCTGCTAAGTTTCCTCAGCAATGGCTGTTTTTGAATAAGTTCCAAAGACGTGTCAAAGCTGCCCAAACGCCCTGTCAAACACGGAACGCCACACATTGTGGACTGATCGATGACACCAGGTGCATACATTCATTGGCTCTGAAATAGCATACAGCTGGCTTCACTGACACGACAAAGCTCTTAATCAGGGTCAGGGAGAGAAACAGAGGGAAACACATTCACTTCAAATACAGATGATGGCATTACAGGAATGGAACAGATTCAGATGAATATGTTAAAGTACTTGAGGAATGCAACAGATTGGAGGCGTGACACTATGAAGAGACCCTGAGCAGAATGTAAATACGAAAATGGACGTGTTACCACATCAGAAATCAGGTTAGCTCAGTGAGTACAGGGCTAATGGGTGAATGGGTTTCGATTTGAACTGGGGGGGGGGGTTACGGGGGCAGCGACTTGAATTGAAAATGCAGCCATTACAGCTCAACTGAGTTATCATGTGGTCCTGTAGATCACAGCAACAACAGGATTATATTCAACCACAATCTATATTTTTTCCAGAGATAATTCATCAGGCTAGCATTAACATAAACTGATCGATGGTTCAATGACAAGTATCGGGGAACATGCCAGGGTCAGAACCATGTCTACCTAAACCTGATAACAATCAAATAAAACTATGGTACTTGACCGGTTGCATTCTAACCAGCAGAACTAACAACTGATCAAGAGGAAAAAGTTATAGCAAAACTAACGGACCAGATCTAAACTCTGCAGTCCTGCTATATCCAGGCATAAGTGTCCATGGATCATTAAACAACTTAGTGGGGGAGAGGACTCCACAAATACTCCCATCCTAAATAATGGAACAGCCCTGACCATCGGTGTAAAAGACAAGTATGTATTCTCTTCACCATCCTCAGCCAGAAATGTTGAGTCATCATGATTCCCACAGAATCACAGATGCCAGTCTTAATTCAATTCGTGACATGAAGAAACAGCTGAACACAGTAGCTACCACAAAGGCCATGGGCCCTGACCACATTCCTGTAATAGGACTGAAGATTTGTGCTGAACAACAAGCCGTGTCCCTGGGAAAGCTGTTTCATTCCAGCTCCAACTCTGACATCTCCCTGGCAATGTGGAAAGTTACTCAACTATGTCCAGTCCCCTAAGAGGATAATAATTACAATTTGAGCATTTAACATACCCTCAGTCTCATCACGACAGGCAAATTGGTGGGAGTTCTTTTTGACAGAGCTTTCAAGCAGCACAAATATACTCTGCTCAGTGTGGTTTCTGATATGTCCTCATGTGGAGTTGGTGCCGTTGTGTAAATGTCACTGGATTATTAATCCAGAATAGGAAACTGCTCTCGCAGCTGATGGTAATTAAAAGCCATTAGTAAAATATTGAGATGTAAAATTTGGTGTCAGTAACAGGGACCTTGAAGCCAATGTTGATTTTAAACACCAATTTCCTCCCCTAATATACTTTGAGGAAGTTTCTCCCGTGCTTTCCTGGTCTGGCCTAACAGAGACTGCAGATGCACAGGTAAGTGATAAGCTCTTTGATGGTCTCTAAATTGGTCAAGGAAGGCAATCAATAGCTTGAAACGGCTCTGAGGTCTTAAAGGATAAACCCAGACCACACAACCAGCAACTAGCTTGTTTTTGGAAAAGGGAATGCGAAACACAGTCCTATCCTATGGACAGATGCTGCCTTCCTAATGCTTGAAAGTTTGTGAGGGGAAGCTTGTTCAGGGAGAACTGGAATTCCACATCGGCATCACGTGGTCAGCTTTACTGCAGATGCACAGGGAAACGAGCAGGCCATTCGACACATTGAGCCTTCTCCATTCTAGCTCATCGAGAAAATCTCCTCAATGCATTTTTTCCCACACAGTGCTTATATTACTTAGTATGTGAAAACATCGGGACATATAAAATAAACATTACTGCGATCCTTTCTGTCCATCAATTTTGCTCCTCCATTAAATATGCAGACAGTTCTCTGATAAACACATGTTTATTAAACACAATTTGGCTGCAAACAATTCGTGAATTGTGCATCTTTTTTTTAAACTCAAGCTCTGTTCCGTGATTTCTTGCCTGGCACCAGCTGATCAGCAAAACCTGGCCTCAGGATCCTCTGTCTGCAAAATGCACCCTCAGTGTGTTCGGCTAAAACAGGAATTCAATACGCTTTGCAAGCCTTTAACCTTAATCTACATTTAGAAGGAACTTTACTTTAAATCAGGGTTTTTTTTGGGGAGAAATAGAATTCTCCATCTGTATTAAGTGGTCAGTCAGCCCCTCGTGCTTTCTGGTGAAGAGCTTGGTGAAAGGTACAGTGCTGTACCAGTGACTATAGTAGGAAAGTGTTACATTTATTGCGCTATTTCTTTACATTATATGCTTTGAGGATTTACTTGGACTGTGTTAGTGTGTGTGTGTGTTAGATTAACTTTAGTTTTTGGCTTTTATTGATATTCCATGGATTCGCCTGTCCACCTTCTTTTCCCACCGGGCCTATTATTAATATTGCAAGGTTTTCTACAACAGTGTTGCACAGGAACACAGCTGCCACGTTATTGGAGAACAACCTGTAATGATATCTGATCCCCTATCTTCACACCACTCCTGCCCTCTCCTATCCCTTTATAGTGTCTCGAAATCCTTATGTATATTCAGTGCCTTGGCTTCCACAGCCTGATCTAGGAGAGAGTTCCCCAGGTTCACCAGTCTCTGAGTGCAGATATTTATTCTCATCTCAATGCAGAGTGACCTGTCTGGACTTAATACTGTGGCCCCTTGTTTTAGACATCCCAGCCAGGGGAATTATCATCCCTGCTTTCAACCCTGTCAAAGTTTTATATATTTCACTTATTTTCCTGAAGCTCATGGAATACATGTCCAGTCGCCCCAAACTTTGCTCTCACAATAAGGCCGTCATCCTAGAGATCAGTGTTGTTATCCTTCATTGCTCTCCCTCAATGTCAGGTTTATCCTTTATAGGTAATGAGAGCAAAACTGCGCTCAATATTTCACAATGTTCGAGATGTGTTCTCATTAAGGCCCTGTACAGCGGCAGCAAGTCACCCTTACTGCTGGACTCAAATCTCCTTGAAATGAAGATCAACATCCCATTTATCTTCCTAACTATTTTCTGTTCCTGCAATATTGCTTTCACTTACTGGTGCACGGGGAGATCCAGAACCTCTACAATGTTACAGTTCCCCACTTGGTGGGTCTATGTACACTGGTCAGTATGTCAATGCCATTCCCAGTATTGACTTCTGGCTTCATAACTCACTGCCCTGCATGGAGCGCAGAGGTCTGAAAGAAGAAAACAAAAATGCAGTGTAAGTTTCTTTTTGATCAACATTTTTTCAAAAAAAACCTCCCTTTTCAAATGGTAAGCTGCCGTTCTGTTTTTCCAACCATAGTGCTCAAAGTCACATCTTCCCCCATTGCTCTCCATCTGCCACATATTGGCCCAGTCACTCTGTTTGTCTCAAACACGTTGGAGCTTTTTTACATCCTGCTCACCCACTCACAACCCAAAATGATTTAGTATCATCAGCAGAATTGGAAATATTGCATTTGATTCACTTAACTAAAAAAATGGTGTGTATTGGGAATAGCTGTAAGCCAAAGCCCGATTCCTGCTATATCACCCAGGCCTTCCATTCAAAAAATGTTGTATTCTTTCTCCCTGCTTCCTGTAAGCTCTCCCATTCGAAAACCATGTCCACATGTGAGTCGCTATCCCATAAGGTTAGAATTTGTAATGTAGGCTTGGGGCTTGATCAGTAACCTTCCTGAAAACTCAATCGTATTGTATTGATTGCTTCTCCATAATTTTGCAAGTCATTTTCTGAAATAAGATTCCCATTTCATATGTTTCTGCTGACTTTCTCTTTGCCCATTACTTTATTCCCAATACTTTCTCTGCAACTCCTTCGTTGCTAATTTCATTCTATTCCTTTTTTTCCCACCAGACTAAAGTTTCCTAGTTTTGCTGGGAAGATTTCTTTTTTGTTTTGTTTTCTTCTGTGAAGACATAACTTTAACATTTGCTCTATAGTTCTGTCGTTTCCCTGTTCTCCATTCTGCATTCTCTTTTTCAACTTCACTGTTGCAACACTTGTTAATACACTCTTCAGAAACCCATCAATTCCTATCTTAAGATGCTCAATGATTGACTTCCACAGTGATAGTATCATAGGAGCACAGACTCTGTATCGTCAGAAATACAGCGCGAACTACATTAGTTTCACTTCCCTACGTGAACCCCATAGACATGAATGTTATTCCACTTCACGTGCATGACAATGTATTTTTAATGGATGTGAGATTAGCTGTACCAACTGCCTTTTCAGGAAGTGCATTCCAGACCCCAACATCCTCTGGATGAAAACCAATCTTAAAATCTTCCTGAAACCTCAAACCCTTCACTTTATAGTGTGCTCCCTTGTTCTTCACCTTTGCCTAAAAGGAACAGCTGCTGTCTATCCATCCTGTCCAAGTCCCACGTAATCTTATCCTTCCGAATCACAACCGCCTCAGCTTTCTCTGTCCAAAGTAAACAACCCGAGTTTATCCAACCTGTCTCCATTACTGATACGCTCCATCCCAGAGAACATCCTGCTGAATCTCCTCTTCACCCCCTCTAGTATAATCACATCCTTCTTTTAATTTGGCTCCGGGGATTACACACAGCATTCCATCTTGGACGAACCTAAGTTCCACATAGCTCAAAGTTTGTGAGAAGATTTGTAGCTCGGGTGCTCGTTGTTGTGATTCTGTTCGCCGAGCTGGGGTTTTTTTGTTGCAAACGTTTCGTCCCCTTTCTAGGTGACATCTTCAGTGCTTGCGAGCCTCCTGTGAAGCGCATCTGTGCTGATTCCTCTGGCATTTATACTGGTTTGAATCTGCCGCTTCCGGTTGTCAGTTGCTGTCTGCTGCAGTGACCGGTATATAGGGTCTCGGTCGAAATATCTGTTGATAGAATTTGTGGATGAGTGCCATGCCTCTAGGAATTCCCTGGCTGTTCACTGTTTGGCCTGCCCTATAATAGTCGTGTTGTCCCAATCGAATTTGTGTTGTTTGTCATCTGAGTGTATGGCTACTA
Organism: Hemiscyllium ocellatum; assembly: GCF_020745735.1. Taxonomy (NCBI): domain Eukaryota; kingdom Metazoa; phylum Chordata; class Chondrichthyes; order Orectolobiformes; family Hemiscylliidae; genus Hemiscyllium; species Hemiscyllium ocellatum. The sequence continues at coordinate 2,549,534 of NC_083443.1, read as the reverse complement.
GGAATAGCTGGTCCTGTCGTTTCGTGGCTAGTTGGTGTTCATGGATGCAGGTTGTTAGCTGTCTTCCTGTTTATCCTATGTAGTGTTTTGTACAGTCCTTGCATGGGACTCCACAAAAAGAAATCCCATGCAAGGAATCCTGAAGAAGGACTCTTGCCCAAAACATCGACTCTCCTGCTTAATTGGAAGGGAAGCCGAACAGGGAAGACCATGGAGCAGCAATGGCAGGAGTTTCTGGGGATAATTCGGTACATAATGAAATTAATAAAATATTGATATATAAAATCTGGTGTGAGTAATAGTTACTCTGAAGCCAATGTCGATTGTACACATCAGTTTACATCCCCAAAGTACTTTCAGGAAGGAAATCTCCTGTGCTTTCCAGGTCTGGCATAACAGTGACTCCAGACGCACAAACATGTGATAAACTCTTCAACGATCTCTGAAAAGGCTCCAAAATTATCATCACTGCTTGTAATCTCTCACCCTGTCAGAGTTTGATATACTTCACTGAGGTATCCACGCATTTTGGAAAAGCACATAGGTTCAGTCGACCCAAACTGTGCTCCCACAACAAGCCTGTCATCTCAGAGATCAGTCTGGTCATCCTTCACTGCTTTCCCGCTTTGTCAGCATTGTCCTTTATTAGGTAAGGAGACCAAAACTGCACACAATACAGCACAACGTTCGAGATGGGGTCTCGTCAAGCGTCTGTACAGCTGCAATAAAACACTCTAACACCTGGACACAAATCCCCCTGCGATGAAGGTCCAACACCACATTTAATTTCCTAACTGTTTTCTGTTCCTGCACAAAAAAATACTTTCAGTGACTAGTGTACTGGGAGATCCAAATTCTTTTCAATATTAGCTTACCCAACTGGTAGGTCTATGTACATTGGTAAGTATCCCGATGCCATTCCCAGTATTTCTTCTGGCTTCAGATCTCACTGCCCTGTATAGACGGCGGAGGTCGGTGAAGAATGAAACAAAAAGAATCGTAAGTCCCTTTATAGCGTAACATTTTCCAACCTTTTCAACTGGTAGGCTACCAATCTTTTTTTCGGATCAAAGGGTAAAACGTCACATCCCGCCACATTACTCTTCATTGCCCCGTATTCGCACAGACACACCACTTGCCTCAGACACCTTTTACATCCTCCTCACCCACTCATAATCCGACATCGATTAGTGCCATTAGCAGGCTTGGAACTATTGCATTTGATTCCCTCGAACAAAAGTTTGGTGTGTATTTGAAATAACAAGAGCCCAAACACTGAATCCTGCTATACCCCCGAGTCCTCTACTGTAAAAAAAAAGATTTATTCCTAATCACTGTTTCCTGTAGCTCTCACATTGTAAAACTATGCCCTTCTGTTAGCCCCAGTCCCAGAGGATTCGAATTTGCATAGTAGGCTTGGGGCTTTATCAAAAATCTTTCTGAAAATTGATTGCTTCTCCATAGTTTTGCTGAAAGTCAGTCTCTCAAATATGATTAGCATTTGATAAGTCTCTGTTGCCCTTGTCTCAGTCCCATTACTTTCAGTTAAAGTACTGTCTCCATAACGTTTATTTGCTAATTGTTTTCTACTCCTTTTTTCTCTCTCACCAGATTAAGCTTTCCTTGTATTGCTGGGAAGATTGTTTTTTTGTTTTGTTTTCTTCTGTGAAGACATAACTGAAATATTTGCTGCATAGTTCTGCCATTTCCCTCTTCTTCATTCTCCGGTTTCAGACTATAACGAAGCTGCACGTTGATTTCCCTTAATTTTGCCATTGGCGTACTTTTTGAAACAGTTACAAGTTCCCTCTTATTACCCTATAGAGTGTTCTGAAACCCATCAATTCCTGTCATACGCTTCTCAATGATTGACCTTGCACAACCATGCACTCATCAGAAATACAGCACCGTCTACATTAGTCCCACTTTTCTACACGAATATTATGACACTTCAAGAGGTCATCCAAGTACTTTGTAACAGATGTGAGGTTACTCCTGACAAGTCCCTCTTTGGTAGTGCATTCCACACCTCAAAACCATCTGGTTGAAAAATGATCCTCAAGTCCCCTCTAAATCCCAAACCCTTTAATTTAAGAATGTGCTCCCCCTTGTTCTTCGCCCTCTGACTGAAAGGAACAACTGCTGTCTATCCAGCCCGTTCATATCCCTCATAATCTTTCCTTCTGAATCACGTCCCCCTCAACATTCTCTGCTCCAGTGTAAATAACCCGGTCTTATCCAGCCTCACTCCATAGCTGATATGCTCCATCCCAGGGAACACGCTGGTGAATCTCCTCTGCAACCCCTTCCTGTGCAATGGCATTCTTCCTGTAACGTGGCTCCCAGAGCTACACAATGTATTCCATCTTAGCATAACCAAAGTTCTGCATAGCTCTTATAATGTGTGCCTCGATGAATAAAGGCCATGCTTACTCTCCCTTTTGCTTTCTCAACTTGTGTAGTATCCTGTCCAGTCACATTCAGGGGTGTGTGGAGAAGTTCCCTCTGAGCTCCCTAGTGTGCTGCCATTCACTGAGTATTCCACTGTCTGCTTTCTTCCTCCAAAGTGCATAATGTCATATTTATCAGGGTTACATTCCATCTCTCATTGACCTGTCCATTCCATCTGCATCTTCCTGCAATATAAAACCTTCCTCCTCACTGCCAACCAACCGGTCATTTGTGGTATCAAACACAAACTTAGTTAGATTCACCACTTATGAATATTACAATTCATATGATCATAGAGCACATAACACCAGGTTATAGCCCAACAGGTTTATTCGGAGGCACTAGCTTTCGGAGCGTTGCTTCTTCATCAGGTGGTTGCGCACTTTGAAAGCTTGTGCCTCCGAATAAACCTTGTGTTGTGTGATTTTTAACTTTGGACACCCCAGTCCATAATTAGCACCTCCTAATTACAAATAATAAGGGACACAACACCGCTCCCCATCCTACACCGTTGGACACCGGCCTCCAGTCACACAAACAGTTTTCTACCGCCAACCTCTGTCTCCTACCACTAAAATTGATTTAGACGCAACTTGGCAAGTCACTAATGACTCCTACCTATTGCCTGGTTATTCTGTTCCACTTGACACAATTGCTGAATACCTGGGCAATCTCCCTAAACTTGCCTGCCAGCAGATTTCCATGCCCCTGTATTAGTCAGTCCTCCCCGAGTGAAGAATATGCTCGTTATTACGGTCTTAAATGGCCTGTCCCTTCTCCTGCCATTATTTACCCTGAATGTAGAGTAGACAGCCAGAGAAACATCCTGTTTATTTCCACCTTGTCATATGTTTAGTGAATTTTCTAAATTTCACTGCGATTACCTCTCATTCTTTGAAATCCTAGAGACACAGGCCGAGTTTCTGCATCAGAAAATCTCACCATCTGAGGGACGAATCTGACAAATGTCCATTGCACGTCCTCTGTGGTCAGCATATTTTTTCTCAGATTAGGTCACCAAAACTGTACACAATACTCCAGGTACAGTCTCACCAACCCTGTACACAATCGTCCAGGTACAGGGGTTAGGTGAAAAAAGTAGAGGTTATGACTGGGTTGGTCGATGGGAGGAATGAATCGAGTTGGGAGATGGAAGAAGGGCTGATCAGTGGAATGGAAGGGAGCAAAAGGGGCTGGGAATGGTTTTAGTGGATTGGAGGGGAGGTTATTTGAAATTGGAGAACTCAATGTTGCGTCCCCCGGGCTGTAGGCTGACTAGGCGGAAGTTGAAGTGTTGTTACTCCAATTTGCGATTTGTTTCATTGTGTCAATGGAGGAAGTAAAGGATAGCCACGTTGGAAAGGGCGTGGGAGGGGGAATTGAAATAGGCAGTGACTGGTAGATCAGCACAGCCCTTACGGGCCCAGCTGAGATGCTTGGCAAAACATCCCCTTAGTGTACGCTTGGGATCGCCGATGTAGAGAAGACCACATCGGGAGCACCAGTTACAGTAAACTGGGTTGGATCCCAAGACCTGGCACATCTTCCACAAGAACCATTCCCTTCATTAATCTTTGGTTCGTGCCACATTCCCCACCAAACCTTCCAATCCCCACTGACAACTGCCCCTGCAAACGGAAACGATTCATCACCTGTTCGTACCCAATCTCCCTCAACTCCATCCAGCGCCCCAACCAGACCCTTCCAGGTGAAACAGAGATTCACCCGCCTCCCTTCCAACCTAGTGTACTGCATCGGGTACTTCCTATGTGGTCTTCTCTACATTGGGGAGACCATACATAAACTAAGGACACATTTTCCCAACCATCACAGCCGGGCCCAAAGGGACAGACGTGAGCTCCCAGTCACCACCAGTTTCAATTTCCCTTCCCCTGCTCTCCCCAGCCCCGACCATTTCCTTCTCTCTTTACCAGAAGCTCCCCCACCCCCACCCCCAATCCTGAAGAACAGTTATACCGGAAATATTGACTTCTCAACCTCCTGATGCTGCCTGGCTTCTTGTGTTCTCCAGCCTCCTGTTTGTCTATTATTATACAGGACGATAAGGAGTCGAGTCAACGCAGCACGCTGGTTAGCAGCTACCATGAGTCACGCAATAATGAACCTCTTCCCTGGGATGAGGTGGAGAACATGCAACATCATCGAGACGCTGACACACAAAAAGGAGGAACCATTCAGCCCCTCCAAACTGTTACACTGAAATTGGACGATGTCATTGATGCTGCAACACGACAAACCAATGAAGCAGAGACTGCACAGACAGACTGCTCCATGATGTGCCTTCTGGCTCCATTGCTATAGTTACACACAGTTACATTAATTTGCTGATGGAGAGGAGCACACCGGATGGCTTGTCCCACGTTGCAAGGAAGCATCTGCCATCTCCGAGAAGACAGGCTCGCCTTCGGCATGGAGATCAGAAACTTTTGGGAATGGCCAACAAGATCAGAGTGTAGCTGCTGACATGTTTGTGAACAACATGTTGCTCAGTGCAGGATCTCATTCCAACTGCACATTGAGATGGAGGGAGTTCATTCAGAATCTGCAGCTCTCCCGCAACCAACATGGGGTCTCCACAGAGTATGTAAACTGTCAGACAGTCATGGAGTTTAACAACAGGGAGACAAGCCCTTTAGCCCAAACTTGTCTATGCCAACCAAAATGTCCATTCATGCTAACTCCATTTCCCTGCACTTGACCCACATCCTGCTAAACCTTTCCTATCAATGCATCTGTACACATATGAGAACATGTAGTGCAGGAAAACACATGCGGTATTTCATGCTATCATTGTTTTGTTTTGTGAATAATTGAGTCCTAGTTCCAAACACTCAAGTTTAATTGCAATCACTTTTTAATCTTTTGCAGCATTACAGATTAAACACTCATTTCCTTCACACTCTCCTCGTGGTACCATCACTGCAGGCATTAGTCTGGCCAAACTCCTTTACACTATCTCGCTATGGCAAGGAGATTATTCCTTATAATGGAGAGAAAATCTGTTCACAGTGCCCCACGTGCTGTCTCAATATCTCTCTACAACTGCAGGGAGGTGTCTTCACGCCTATATTTGAATCATGTTTCAATGAAGAACATTATACAATTTACTGTGCTGATTACTTGCTGCTCTGTATGAGTTTTGTCAGTAACTCATGACCAAGGGCATTCAGCTCCTTTTCACCAAGAGCACTTCCCATCATCTCACTTCTCATAAATGCAAAATGAGAAGGGTGTTATGTTTTGCTAAATCATTCCTTTGCCTTGCAAATCACAATACATCAGCACAGCTGCGCCAATGGCAACATCACTACTGCCATTGGAGATGTTTGGAGATGCTGAGGAGGCGATGGTCTAGCTGTATTATCTCCGGGTTATTAATGCAGTGACCCAGTTAATGACCCAGAGCACAGATTCAGTTCCCACCGCAGCAAATATTGGAATTTGAGTTCAATAAAATATCATGAATTAAGAAACAATGAAACGATTGTCAGAAAAACCTACCTGGCACCCTGCTGCCTTTCTAGGAATGAGATCTATCATCTCCACCTGATCAGGGTTACATGTGACTAGACCCATAGCAATGTTGTTAACTTTCGGCTGCCGTTTTAAATCTCCAAACCCAACCACTCACTTATATCACTCATTATAAATTCTCAAAGAAATTAAACCAGACGGAACTAAGCATTGAATACTGACAGCCCATAGACTGCAGTGGTCAGGAAGGCAGCTCACCAAAAGCTTCTCAAGGATAACGTGAAAAGGAAATTACATGCTGTCCCAACATCCCATTAATGATTTTTTTAAAAAAAGATGAATACTCTTAGGAAAGGGATACAAAGGGACATAACTCACTTCAAACTGTGACTTTGATGTATCCCTTACATGGACAGTATTTTCGTTAATATGGCAACAGGAGAAAAATAAATAAGATTAATCTTGATTTTTATTTCCATTCCAGCTGGTCCTCAACAATCCATCTATTTGCTTCTTTCCCTCTATCTCTCTCTTTCTCTATCTGTTCAACTCCCTCCTTCTCCCCTTCACAACAGATGTCCCTGTCTCCAACATCAATCACACTATTTCCCAATTGTGTGCAGTTCTGATGGATGGTCATTAGACTGGAAATGCCAACTCTACTTTTATCTCGATCCGAGGCTACCAAATCCTTTCAGTTTTTCTGGCGCTTCTTATTTCTTCTGATCTCTTCTGATCATTCTTTTTTTTCCCAAACTTTAGTTTTGTCATTTAATGTGAGGCCATTCCTTAAAGAGCAAAACACATTGCTGTGGACGTGACGTCGTCTTTACTCAGACCAGATAATAAAGTTAGATTTCTTTGCCAAAGGACATCAGCGAAATATCTAAACATATTGACAAAATGCTAGTGGGGTTATATTAGTGAAATTCACTTTTATTTTCTGTCATTTGAGTTTAAGTTCTCTCATCGTCTGAGATAAGATTTGAAATCGTGTCTTAAGTGTAATAACCTGGACAATTGAATGATGTGACCAGCGATATAGTGTCCCTGACATGAAGTTACTTTAGAGACAAGAACAAGGTCATGATGGAAACATTGTAATGGAAAGAGTGATTAGAAGAGAGCTGGAACTATGAAGTCTGAAATTTTCCAAGGCATGTATAATGGTGTATTTAGCAACTGAACAAATGTAAAGCTGTGGAATGGGGATATCATGGAGCTGGTGGTGGGTCTGTTTGTTGATGGAGAGAATGCGAAGATATAAATCAAGTCAGGGCAAATAGGTACTTCTGGATTGTGAACAACCTTGTTCTCAGATGTGTGTGAGGGCGGGGGTATGGGGTTTTGAAATTTGTGGTAATGAATGGATTTGCATTTGAGACTGAAGACAAAGTTTCCAACTTTGACAAATATAGTTAACAGAAACAACACTGAAGTTCACCATGGCTTATGGGATTAATAAATAGATACAGATGGGGAGACTTACCAGGAACACCAACAATAGCGAGCATGGGATAGTAACCTGCCTGAATAATCAGCAGTACACCGTATATCCGAAGTGGTAATCTGTTCCTATAACTGGAAACAATGATAAGACCCAAGGATAAACTCCTGTCCATTGTTGCAGCATTCCATCCTAGGGTTCTCAGATTCTGAGTCATTGGTGCAGTATTCCAGTCTACTGTTCTCAGGTTCTGATCCATTGTTAGAACATTCCAGTCTAATCTCAGATTCTGACCTCTCCTCTCCCCGTCTCTGCAACTGCTGATTCTTGTTAGTGTTGCAGGTGATGCATCTGCTGCTACAATGGGATAAATCATTGCAAGAAGCCCCTTACTAATAGAAGAGGGAAACCATCCAGCAACATCATTAGGATCCATGGAGACTGACATCAATCACAGTCACTGAACAAACAGATCCAGTTAACCCCTTTCAGTATGGTACCTTCAGATCACAAATAAGAACTGGACTTGATTGAATGTTGACATCACTGACTATTGGTCATACCTCCCATCACCAATTGCTCTTGTGAAGTTAGTTGTGAGGGAGAATGATGGATGTTTCCTTAACACAGGCTAGATGGTTCTGCTGTGTTGTCCGTTTGCAATACTGTAACCACCTGAACACCGCCCCTCCCCCAACACAGCCACCCACAAAATACGCGATCTAGATGTAGTTAAAGTGCTGATCTCTCCTCAACTAGACCAAACACCAGCCAATAGAGTCTCACTAGGCATATTTTCCCTGACCATACAGAGGAAGTGTGGATCTGTCTGGATTTTCCTCTCGTAGCTCTAATGAAACAATATTGAACCTTCAACACATAACGCGATTCAGCTTTGCTTTATGTAAACTCACAAACACTTGAATACACTTTATTGGCTTCAAAGCAGTAAGACTTATATTTACTGAAACCAGTTCAAAGCCATATGTGGCATGTTGTCACAAAACCGGTCCATTTACAAGGTTAAGTTCTCCTTTTTTTTACAGTGAGTCTAAATGAACCAAGATTCAAATATGTATGAACTTTGAAAGTTTCATTGGGATCGTTTCGTTTATATCAGACAGGTAATGCCTCATCCAGAAGGTTTTTTTTTAGGATTTCATAAGAAACTTGGACAATCAAGAGGACGTGGCCAACTCTCTAACTGGACAGGTCTGATCAGTTCTGGGGTTAGTTAAGTCAGGGTCACTGTTGGAACTGAATGCTCTCCCCCTCCTTCTGTCCTTCTGACCTTATAACCTGAAAGCCTTTGTGTCAATTTTACTCTTGGTGCTAAGGGGTTTGCTCGTTGGGATTGTTGCAAGTATTTTGGAACAGGATCCTTAAGTCTGGCTAGCCTGTCGTGTTTATATAGGATTACTTATTCAGGTATTCAATTTTTGTTTTTTTTTGTTGTGTTTCATTTGGTAATTTGGTAAAAACATGTTATTTGTTTAAAACTCGGCAGTCTGACCAACTAAATCACTCTGGGAAGATCCACTCTACTCTAACTTTTAAAAAAATAACAAAGTTACGCTCTGGGCTAGTTGCTTAAAATGTCCTGTGGGGTCTGGCCTGTTCCATAACAGAATGGGGGCCATTTACAAGATTTAGGCAGCGAGTGGCAAGTATTAGTGTCTCCTATTCCGTGTGTTGATTTGGAGGGACACAGAGCTTCAGACAACAATGACTCTTGCAGGAAATAAGGATGTTTTGGAGTTGGAAGAAGTGATCTTGGGGTTTTTAATAGAATGAACATAAGTCCAAGTTGCGGGAATTAGTAGACAAGCTTGCGCTGAAGCTATCTCCTAACGTGAGGAAAGATGAGGTGATTGCAGCACTAGCTCAGCATTCCAATTTGCTGGAAACTCCATCAGGATCTATAGAGATGAGCAAACTTCAATTGCAAATGACGCAGCTTGAGTTAAAAGCAGAAATGAAGCAGATTGAGTTACAGCTAAAATCAGAAGAGAGAGAAAGAGAATGAATAGGTTTAGCAGAGGAAAGAAAAAACAATGAACGTGCTTAGCAGGAGAGAAAGAGAAATAGAGAGGGTTTGTGCTTCAGAGAGAGACAAACCATGTTTTATGGACCAATTCATAATCATCAGCCACTTCAGCTGCCAGTCTTGCCGTTTTAACTCTCTGCTCTTCCAAATGTGTTTGTACTATGTCAGGCAGTGAATCTTTGAATTCCTCCAAAGTAATGATATCTCTCAGAGCATCGTAGGTTTACTGCATTTTTAAAACTCTTTTCCAGCTATCAAAATTACTTTGTTTGATCTTTTGCAATCCAATATAGGTTTGACCAGGATCCCTCCTTATATTCCCGAACGTTTCAAGAATATAAGGAGGGATCCTGGTCAAATCTATATTGAGTTTGAAAGGATCAAACAAAGTAATTTTGATAGCTGTAAAAGAGCTTTACAATGCTCTGAGAGATACAATTATTTTGGAAGAGTTCAAAGATTCACTACCTGACGTAGTGCAAACACATTTGGAAGAGGAAAGAGTTAAAACGGCAAGACTGGCAGCCGAAGTGGCTGACGATTATGAATTGGTCCATAAAACATGGTTTGGCTATTAGAATCAATTTCAGTTCATGAGGGTGACAAACTGGGGCAAAGCGAAATCCTTACTTGGGAGGGAAATGTAGATCTCAATGAAGATCATAATGATAACTTTGCACAGGCTAAAAAGGAAACACTTGAAGGAAACAAAGAAGTTAAAAAGCTCCAGTGTTTTCATTGCAATAAATTATGTCATATGAAAACACTCTGTTGGTGGGTTCAGGGAACAAAAATACAGATGCAGGAAAACATTCGATTATATTCCCTACAGTGTGGACACAGGCCCTTCGGCCCAACAAGTCCATACCAACCCGCCGAAGCGTAATCCACCCAGACCCATTCTCCTACATCTATCCCTTCACCTAACCCTACCGGCAATTTAGCGTAGCCAATTCACCTGATCTGCACATTTTTAGATTGTGGGAGGAAACCAGAGCAGACCCACGCAGATACGGGGAGAATATGCAAACTCCACACACAGAGTCGCCTGAGGCAGCAATTGAACCCAGGTCTCTAGCGCTGCAAGGCAGCAGTGCTAACCACTGTGCTACTGTGCCACTAAGCTTGGAAGCGTTGTTGGAGTGGTAACAGAAAACACAGTGGAAGCTAGAAAGCTGCATCAGACTGTACAGGCTGATCAGGGATTTGTAAAAGAGGAAGTGGCAGATCTGCTTAGAAAATATACCCGCAAAGGGAAAGTTTACAGACATAGAACATTTAAAGAGGATGCAATATTATTGAACTCAGGATCCTCTTAGTCCATGATGCTGAAAGATCAAGAGATATATACTCCAGAAGGACTATTTCCAGAAAGGGTACTACTAAAGGGAATTCACCTTGAGACAAAAAGCGCATAATGATGTAAAGTGTGGACAGAGTGTCCAGAAACGTGTGGAGAAATTGTGGTATGAGTATTGGACAAACTCTCAGCTCCAGGAATACAATCTATCCTTGCAAAAAATACAGCTGATTCACCGGTAGGAGTGCTGCCAACTCTGGTTGAAAAGCCGGTGGAGACGCAAACAACTGAAGCAATGCAGGAGTCTTATCCTGGAAGTTTCCTGAGTGTGGGTAAGGAAACCCAAATGTCACCAGTTGAAACAGGAGATATCAAAAATGTAAAGATGAGGAAGCGGAAGTGACATTTCCAGAGACTTTGTTCCATCAGATAGTTGTGAAAAAAAAATTGAGCAAACAGGCATCATGCAAATATTTTAGTTCATTTAAACTAATTGAGTTACAGCAGAAAGATAAAATGGTAAAGCAGTTTTATCAAAAAGCACATATGTTAGGAATTTTGAATGTATCCCTGAGTGTTATTACACTAAAAATGGCATCCAAATGAGGAAACGGAGACTATCACATACTCAAGGAGATGATAATTGGGCAGAAGTTCATCAAATCGTATTGCCAACGGGATACAGAAAAGAGGTGATGTGAATAGTGCATGATCTACCACATAGAAGTCATTTAGGAGTGAGGAAAACACAGGCTGAAACAGAGACATTTTTACTGGCCTGGACTGCAACATGATGTAGTTGAATTTTGCCAGTTGTGTCACACATGTCAGGGAATTGGAAAAAAAACCACAAGTGATAATAAAACCTGCGCCTTTCTTAACTATTCCTGCATTTGAAGAACTTTTTACAAGAGTCTTAATTGATTGGCTACATCCCCGATATCAAACAAAATGCTGGGCACCAGTATTTGTTAACAATACTGGATGCATCGACTGGATTTCCACAGGCCATTCCAAGCTGCAATATCACAGCTAAAAGAATTGAAAAGGAATTACTCCTTTTTTTAAAAAAAAAAGACACAGACTACCAATAGAGATAGAGTGCGGTCAAGGTTCAAACTTCACATCGAATTTATTCACTATGATGTCTTAGGAATAAAGCTATTCATTTCGACTGCATATCATCCAAAATTGCAGGGAGAGCTAGAAAGCTGACGTTAAACAGGTTGCCAGATTATCCAACCTGTGGTGCACATTGATGACACTTTGATATTTAGTGACTCATGGAAGGAACACTACAGCATCTATCGGACTTGTTCGATCGACTTCGGAAGGCAGGCTTGGTGGTAAACCGAGCGAAAAGTGAATTTGCCAACGCAAAAGCCACCTTCCTTGGCCATACTATTGGACATAGACAAATGATGCCAGGAGCTTTAAAAGTGAAGGTAATTGGGGAATTTCCCATATTGTTGACAAACAGAGCTGCTCCTGGGACTAAATGGATTTTATCGAATGTCTGTACCTATTTTCGCAGTGTGACTGCTCCACTCACTGAATTGTTAAAAAAAGGCAAGAGGTTTCAGTGGACACAGAACTGTCAGAAGGCATTTGCCGGAATTTGAAATATGCGTTAACTACTACCAACGATCAGACACACCTGATTATGTAAAGCCATTCAAGGTGGATTTAAATGCGAATGATGTGGATTTCGGTATTGGGCTCTTGCAGGAAGATGACGAGAAGATGGAGAGACCTATTGGATATTTCTCCAAGAAGTTGAATGTTCATTAGTAGAAATATTTAACAGTTGAGAAAGAGACTGTGAGCTTTGTTTTGTTATGACAGCATTTCAGAGTTTATATTACCAGCAACATATCGGAGACAACCATTTACACTGATCATAACTCAATTAAGTCTTTTTGAGAAATTTGCGGACAAAACTGCAAGACTGTGTACCTGAAGCCTGTTGCTATAGCCATTCAATTTGAAAATTGTGCACGTGGCAGGTCTTGAAAACATGATTGCCAATGCATTGTTGAGACTTGAGTGACAAATGGAGGCACTCAATGATGGGAGTACCACGCACTGAATCTGGATGTACTTGTGCATGTTTGCATGTTTAGAGTAAACGAATGTATGTCCGCATTGTAGAGTACAAACTACTACTTTTGGAGGTGTTGAAAACTGAAGCCATCTTTGGATATTGAAGATTCAGTTTTATATTGGGTGAGTTGTCACACAGGCGGTCTCTTTACAGAGCAAGATAACAGATTAACGTTGTTACATGGAATGCTGAACAACAGTGTGAATAGAACAGGACAATTTTAAACGTGATGTGCAGAATTATATCATATATTAAGATCTGCTTAATCACAGGTTATACAGGTTTTTAATCTTGTTTATATCTGCACGGGATATTCAGAAATAAACACAGACACAGATAACAAAATGTGTTGGTTTACTGTGAGTTACAGCAGAGTAACAATGATGATCCATCTCATACCGAGCTGGTACAGAGATGATGGGCTGCATGGCAAACATCTTTGCTGAAATTATTCAGAGAAATGTATTGAAAATGTTCAGAGACTGAGGAGACTAGATTAGACATAAAACGCGCAGGCAATATCATAATTAATATTTTATTCCTATTTGTCCATCAAGTGTAGCTGTCTCTAAAAGGCCCTTTGCATCAACATCACATTGGTGAGATCTGCGCATTTATTTTCAGAACTTAAAGAAGAAACAGACTGCAGTGTAATACCTGTGTCACTGGCACAAGTGATGGGAACAGGAATGGAGCATATTGTCCAAATATAACCATAATCCAGATCAATCACGAAAAAGCAAAATATTAGAGATAGTGGAAATCTGAAATACAAATGCAAAATGATGGAGAAATGCAACAGATGACGCAGGATCTGGGCAAAGAAACAGTTAACGTATCAAGGCTTAAACGAATCTGTTCTGAACAAGTTTTGTAGTACTCAAAAAGAGTTAATTCCATTTTTCTCTGCTCCGATACTGCGTGAACTGCTGGGTTTCCCTCCAGCACTTTCAATTGTTGCAATGGCAGGAGATAGAGTGTAATGGTGAGCACTTGCTTTTTTGACTGGATGCTTGTGCCAAGCAGTGTTCCACTGAAGTTTTCTCTAGGTTTTCATTGCAATTTATGTAAATGATTTGCCTGAGAATATCGAAGGCATGGTTCATAAGTTTGCGGATGACAGAAAAACTGATGGCATAGGGGACAGTGAAGAAGGGTTTCTAAGAATACAAAAGGATCTTGATGAAATGGGTCAATAGACTGACAAATAGCAGATAGAGTTCAAGCTGGATGAATGTGAGGGGCAAGCAATAATGTGTGTTTGCTGTTGTTTGATGCACTAGGAATGGGATGATTTTAATCCCCATCTCCTGGGTTCAAAACATCGATATCCTTCATGATCTTTCAGAGGCCTTACCCTTTTGCTGTTAATGTAGTTGCACAATATCTTTGGATTGCCCTTAACCTTCCCTGCCCATGTTATCTCATATCTCCTTCTTGTTTTCCTGATTTATCTCGAAATAATACCATACACTCTTTATATTGACTAAGAGATTAAATTGAATTAAGTTGTCTATATCTAAAGTAAGGCTTTCTTTGATTCTTGAATAAAAGTTCAATAACTGTACTTGACCATTGCTCCTTAACGTTTCAAGCATTACCCTTTACTCTAACAGGAACACAGTGCCTCTCAACTCCGGTCATTCTACTGTTGCCCGCCTCCCACTTGTCATACATGGTTTTACCTGCTAACAGTCTACTCCAATCAAACTTGATAAGTCCTTGTCCCATGCCATTAAAATTTATGGTTCTCCAATTAAATAAAAAAATTATGAAAGACTTATTCTTTTCCATAAACATTATGAAACTAATAGAGTTATGATTGCAATACCTGAAGTATTCCCTCATTTACTTCAGTCACTTGCCCTGCCTCTTGCACAAAAGAAGACATGGTTTTGCTCCTTCTCTGTTACAATCATCCGCATATTGGTGAAGTATGTTTTCGTGAACATATTTGACAAATTCTTTCCCATCGAACCCTTCCTTACATTGAAATAAATGCAATTTCGTGCTTCAGAATTACTTATATACTCTTGACTCTCTCGTTTTTCTTTTCTAATTGACGTGCTCTTCTCATATTCATAAACTTCTCTAACCATCCTACCATTCGTACAGTTATTTGGAATATCCCCCTTGCCGTCTTTATCAATATAATGTCTCCGCACATAGAAT